>NC_036874.1:20491243-20532026 GCF_002910315.2 Salvelinus sp. IW2-2015 | reverse complement strand
TTTAAGTGTTTTACAGCGAAAACACAATATAGCATTATATTAGCTTACCACAATAGCCAAAAACACAACCCATTTATCAGCAGCAAAAGTTAGCGATCGCAAAAAAACAGCAAAAGATATATAATTTTTCACTAACCTGGACAAACTTCATCAGATGACAGTCCTATAACATCAGGTTATACAATACACTTATGTTTTGTTCAAAAATGTGCATATTTAGAGCTGAAATCCGTGGTTATACATTGTGAAAACGTAGCAACTATTTTCCAGAATCTCCGGATATATTTCTGACATTCACCTATTCTGACCAAATAACTAATCATAAACTTTACTAAAAAATACATGTTGTACAGCAAATTATAGATACACTAGTTCTTAATGCAATCGCCGTGTTAGAATTCTAAAAATACCTTTAGTACGACATGCAGCTTACGTTATAGCGAGACAGCGCCCAAAATAAGAGCGGAATATATGTCTAAACATTTTCGACAGAAATACGAAATAACATCATAAATGGGTCCTACTTTTGTTGAGCTTCCATCAGAATCTTGCACAAAGGGTCCTTTGTCCAGAACAATCATTGTTTGGTTTTAGAATGTCCTTTTTCCCTCTCGAATTAGCAACCAAAACTAGCAAAGTGGCGCGAAGCTGTCCATCGTCACCAAACGCAGAGAACGGAACACGCCAAAAACAAATCTGATAAAACTATATTGAAAAAACATACTTTACGATGATATTGTCACATTTATCAAATAAAATCAAAGCCGGAGATAGTAGCCGTCTATAACGAAAGCTTTTCAGAAGCCAATGCTGATGTCCTACCCGCGCCTTCCTGAACAAAGGAAATTGGGGTCATGTCATTCCAAGACCTCTCTTTTGACCTCAGATCAAGCTATACACTCCATTTCTTCTCTCACTGCCTATTGACATCTAGTGGAAGGCGTATGAAGTGCATGTATACTAATAGATTTCAAGCAGATTAATAGGGAGGCCCTGGAACAGAGCCTCGATTTCAGATTTTTCACTTTCTGACAGGAAGTTTGCTGCAAAATGAGTTCTGTTTTACTCACAGATATAATTCAAACGGTTTTAGAAACTTGAGAGTGTTTTCTATCCAATAGTAATAATAATATGCATATTGTACAAGCAAGAATTGAGTACGAGGCCGTTTGAAATGGGCACCTTTCATCCAAGCTACTCAATACTGCCCCTGCAGCCATAAGAAGTTAAGCTGCAGGTGCCTTCTTTTAATCTGCTAAACAGTAACATCAGTATTCATGATGAATCCATAGGCTGTTTGAGGTAAAAACCAATTTCAAAATCCATAAACACTGGCCCTCAGCTACTTCAACTCTCATCTACAGTAATACACAGAAGCTGAGAGCTGCTAACTTTCTCCCTGAAGGCGGCTATTGAAAATATACTGAACAAAAATAAAACGCAACATGTAAAGTGTTGGTCCCATGTTTCATGAGCTGTAATAAAAGTTTAGACATTTTCCATAAGCACAAAAAGGTTCTCAAATTGGGCACACATTTGTTTACATCCCTGTTTGTGAGCATTTCTCCTTTGCCATGATAATCCATCCACCTGAAAGGTGTGGCATATCAAGAAACTGATTAAACAGCATGACCATTACACAGGTGCACCTTGTACTGAAGACAATTAAAGGCCACTATAATGCACAATGCTACAGGTGTCTCAAGTTCAGGGAGCGTGCAATTGGCATGCTGACTGCAGGAATGTCAACCAAAGCTGTTTTTCATTTAATGTAAATCTTTCTACCATATACTGCCTCCAATGTCGTTTTAGAGAATTTGGCAGTACGTCCAATTGGCCTCACAACCGCAGACCACGTGTAACCCCACCAGCCCAGAACCTCCACATCTGGCTTCTTCACCTGCGGGATGGTCTGAGACGAGCCACCCGGACAGTTGATGAAACTGTGGGTTTGCACAACTGAAGAATTTCTGCACAAACTGTCAGAAACCATCTCAGGGAAGCTCATCTGCGTGCTCTTCGTCATTACCAGGGTCTTGGCCTGACTGCAGTTCGGCATCGTAACTGACTTCAGTGGGCAAATTCTCTCCTTCGATGGCCACTGGCACATTGGAGAAGTGTGCTCTTCACGGCTGAATCCCGGTTTCAACTCTACCGGCAGACAGTGTTTATGGCGTTATGTGGATAAGCGGTTTACTGATGTCAATGTTGTGAACAGAGTGCCCCATGGTGGCTGGCAGGTTATGGTATGGGCAGGCATAAGCTACGGACAACGAACACAATTGTATTTTATCGATGGCAATTTGAATGCACAGAGATACCGTGACAAGATCCTGAATTCCATTGTCGTGCCATTCATCCACCGCCATCACCTCATGTTTCAGCATGATAATTCATGGGCAAGGATCCGTACACAATTCCTGAGAGCTGAAAATGTCCCAGTTCTTCCATGGCCTGCATACTCAGACATGTCACCCATTGAATATGTTTGGGATGCTCTGGCTCGACGTGTACGACAGCGTGTTCCAGTTCCCGCCAATATCTAGCGACTTCGCACAGTCATTGAAGAGGAACAACATTCCACAGGCCACAATCAACAGCCTGATCAACTTTATGCTTAGGAGATGTGTCCTGCTGCATGAGGCAGAAGGTGGTCACACCAGATACTGACTGTTTTTTTGATCCATGCCCCTACACAGATGTATTCTGTATTCCCAGTCATGTAAAATCCATAGATTGGAGCCTAATGAATTCATTTCAATTGACTGATATCCTTATATGAACTGTAACTCAGTAAAATCTTTGAAATCGTTGCATGTTGCGTTTATTTCTGTTCAGTGCAGCTGTATGAGCTTGGCTGTACTCACACCATCAACAGGGTTCTCAACCCAGAGTGAGCAAAGCTTTCAACATCTGCAGATGGGAATAAAAAAAATGTCAGTGATGCACACAGATGCATGTCATGGTTTGTCACTGATGCTGATAATGTTCAAGTATCTAGTTGATTTGCTATTAGATAAACTTACTACTGTGTGACCACTGGGCAACTAACCACCCCAGTGGTTAGAGTGTTGGACTAGTAACCGAAAGGTTGCAAGATCGAATCCCTGAGCTGACAAGGTGACAATCTGTCGTTCTGCCCCTGAACAAGGCAGTTAACACAATGTTCCTAGGCAGTCATTGAAAATAAGAATTTGTTCTTAACTGACTTGCCTAGTTAAATAAAGGTACAATAAAAAATCTGGTACAGTTTCTCCCTTGACAACTGCAGGGCTGCCCCAGCCCGTATCACAAGGTGTCCCACAAGGCTCAGTATTAGTTCCATTACTGTTTAGTATTTACATGCTACCCCTTGATCAGATCCTCCATCAATTTAGACTCAGATTTCACTGTTATCAAGATGACACACATCTACATCCACACAACCGAACTCTACTCTGCCACTCCCCTCTGTTGTTGACTGTCTCCGTGAAGTGAAATCTTAGATGAGCAATAACTTTTTTAAACAAAAAAAAAGGCAAACAAGATAATGCTCAAGACACTGTCAACTCAATGACAATCAACAGCTGCACCAGTCACTAAAACTCCGCAGTCAGGAACCTTGGTGTTACATTTGTTCTATACATCAGTTGGGGTCTCTATAAGCTTCAATATGAGGACCTAAACCTAGTTTGAAAGTGCCTCCTTGTAGCTGTATGGGCTAATATAGTCAAAATGTTTGCTTTAGGGTAAGTTGAACCAATGGCCATTGGATGAGTTGAGCCAATGGCAAGTTGAGCAAATGTAAGTGTTTTCTTCTCAGGCATAATGCAAGGCATTATCACTGGGATATGAGGTAACAGGGCCTATGTTAAGTGTTTAAAAAAAATTGTGTTTATTAGGTGTTAAGCCGGTGTTAAGATCCTTAAAATCATTAAGATACAAAAGCGATTTAATTGTTTTTGAGAAATAAAGATCAACATGGTTTTTAAAAAGCCAGTTGTAATATTTCATTCAGTACAGAAACTTGTAGGCAGCTCAACTTACCCTGGTGCGTGGCTCAACTTACCCCATACCTGAGGTAAGTTGTGCTAAGAGAACACTTTTTTTGAACGAGCTATGAATACAGTTTTGAAATGTTGCCATTCATTCTAATTATTTCCAGGATATACAACATCTTAAAATATATAGGTAGATATCTTTGTTAGAAAACTAAACTGATCAACTCTCCCCTAATGTTAAAACTATGCCTAAATTGACATTAATCAGTCAACCATTCAAGAGAGAATGCAATGGCTGATGTGAATGAAACTGAACTGGATCAATGGCTGAAACTGAACTGGATCAATGGCTGAAACTGAACTGGATCAATGCAGCTCACAGGTTCAGTAAACTACTATCCTGGGGTCACTTTGAATTTAATCAATCTGAACTCCAGCTCAAGCACATGTGGCATCAGCACAGAACTTGGGATATCCTGATTACTGCACTCAACACAATTCTATATGACAACTTCATTATGTAAGCAGAGGGGATAATTCAAGGGCCACCTCAAGCCAATCAGTGACAGGGGGATATTGGATGTTATGAATGGTTTGTATGAGCTGTTAGGATGTTGGATGTTATGAATGGTTTGTATAATTTACTGTGTAATTATTTCTGCTCCTTTTCTTATTAGTGTCAGAGAGAGAGGCTGGCTGGTCCAGGTGCTTCATGTCTCGTCTGATGAACACTGCAGGTTTCACATTGAAAAACCTCCCCCTGGTTGCTCATTTTGAAAGTTTTAAACAATGGATTGAAAAAATGTGAAATAACCTGAGGAACTGTACATTTTCCCATGAAGCTCTCACTTGGAGAAAATGTTAAATCAAATACACAATTTTACAAAAATAGAGTGCATTCAGAAATTATTCAGACCCCTTGACATTTTGTTACGTTACAGCCTAATTCTAAAATTTATTTAATCTTTTTATCCCTTTTTTACGAACAATACCCAACAAGGACAAAGCGAAAACAGGGTTTTAGAAATGTTTTCAACTTTATTAAAAATAAGAAACAGATACGTTATTTACATAAGTATTAAGACCATTTGGTATGACTCGAAATTGAGCTCAGGTGCATACTGTTTCCATTGATCATCCTTGAGATGTTTCTACAACTTAATTGGAGTCCACCTGTGGTAAATTCAATTGATTGGACATGGTTTGGAAAGGCACACACCTGTCTATATAAAGGTCCCACAGTTAACAGTGCATGTCAGAGCAAAAACTAAGCTATGAGGTCGAAGAAATTGTCTATAGAGATCCGAGACAGGATTGTGTCGAGGCACAGATGTGGGGAAGGGTACCCAAAAATGTCTGCAGCATTGAAGGTCCCCAAGAACGTAGTGGCCTTCATCATTCCTAAATGGAAGAAGTTTGGAACCATAAAGACTCTTCCTAGAGCTGGCTGCCGAATGGTCACTTTGACAGAGCGAAGCATCTTTGCAGCACTCCACCAATCATGCCTTCATGGTAGAGTGGCCAGACAGAAGCCACTCTTAAATAAAGGGACAAGACAGCCCACTTGGAGTTTGCCAAAAGGAACCTAAACGACTCAGATCATCAAAAACAAGATTCTCTGGTCTGATGAAATCAAGATTGAACTCTTTGGCCTGAATGCCAAGTGTCACGTCTGGAGGAAACTTGGCACCATCCTTATGGTGAAGCATGGTGGTGGCAGCATCATGCTGTGGGGATGTTTTTCAGTGGCAGGGACTGGGAGACTAGTCAGGATGGAGGGAAAGACAAACAAAACAGATTGATTCTTGATGAAAACCTGCTCCAGAGCACTCAGCGCATGTTCAGGTCATGGTAGACCTTACTCAATCCCCTCTCCTTTGGCCCCACTTCACAGTAGAAGCATCAGACAAGGTTATAAAGACAGGTGACATCTAGTGGAAGCCGTAGGAAGTGCAAAATGAACCATATCCCACTGTGTATTCGATAGGCAATGAGTTGAAAAAAACTTACTGGTTTAATTTTTTCTCAGCTTTTTACCTGCCATATGAGTTCTGTTATACTCACAGACATCATTCAAACAGTTTTAGAAACTTCAGTGTTTTCTATCCAAATGAACTAATAATATGCATATATTAGCAACTGGGAGCAGGCAGTTTACTCTGGGCACCTCTGGGCACCTTTTCATCCAAGCTACTCAATACTGCCCCTGCAGCCATATTAACAAGACATTTGTGGAGTGGTTGAAAAACGAGTTTCAATGACTCCACCTAAGTGTATGTAAACTTCTGACTTCAACACTATGTATATATATGCCTGCTGTGCTAGTGGGAGGCAGGTGTGACCGGTCCTTCGCCCACCGCCTGCTGGGCACTGTTTTCCTGCAGTTCTGTTATCGACGGGGTGAGGGCAGGTGTTCGGCAAGCAGGAGCAAAGGACACTGTCTACTGGTGTCGCTCCCGCTAGCCAACAAGGAGGACCAGGAGTTGGAACCGGTTCAGGGAACCGGAACAAAAGTGATCTATGCTGTTCTAGAATAGAACCATTATTTTAATAACTACGGACATATTCAATCTCTCCCTATCCCAGTCTGATGTTCCCACTTGCTTCAATATGTCCACCATTGTTCCTGTACCCAAGAAAGCAAAGGTAACGGAACTAAATGACTATCGCCACGTAGCACTCACTTCTGTCATCATGAAGTGCTTTGAGAGACTAGTTAAGGATCATATCACCTCTACCTTACTTGACACCCTAGACCCACTTCCATTTGCTTAACGCCTCAATAGATCCACAGACGATGCAATCGCCATCGCACTGCACACTGCCCTATCCCATCGGGACTAGAGGAATACCTACGTCAGAATGCTGTTCATTGACTATAGCTTAGCCTTCAACACCATAGTACCCTCCAAGCTCATCATTAAGCTTGGGGCCCTGGGTCTGAACCAAGCCCTGGGTCTGAACCAACTGTGTCCTGGACTTCCTGACGGGTCACCCCCAGGTGGTGATGGTAGGAAACAACACCTCCACTTCGCTGATCCTCAACACAGGGGCCCCACATGGGTGCGTGCTCAGCCCCCTCCTGTACTCCCTCAATGTCAACAAAACGAAGGAGCTGATCGTCGACTTCAGGAAACAGCAGAGGGTTGCACGCCCCTATACACATCGACGGGACCGCAGTGGAGAAGGTGGAAAGCTTCAAGTTCCTTGGCATACACATCACTGACAATCTGAAATGGTACACCCACACAGACCCACAATGGCCTCCTTAGGAGGTTGAATAAATTTGGCTTGGCCCCTAAGACCCTCAGAAACTTTTACAGATGCACAATTGAGAGCATCCTGTCGGTCTGTATCACCGCTTGGTATGGCAACTGCACTGCACGCTCTCCAAGGGGTGGTAAAGGTCTGCCCAACGCATCACCGGGGGCACACTGCCTGCCCTCCAGGACACCTACAGCATCTGATGTTACAGAAAGGCCAAAAAGATCATCAAGGACATCAACCACCCGAGCCACGGCCTGTTCACCCCTCTATCATCCAGATGGCAAGGTCAGTACAGGTGCATCAAAGCTGGGACCGAGAGACTGAAAAACAGCTTCTATCTCAAGGCCATCAGACTGTTAAATAGCCATCACTAGCCGGCTACCACCCGGCTACTCAACCCTGCACCTTAGAGGCTGCTGCCTAATGTACATAGACATGGAACACTAGTCACTTTAATAATGTTTACATGCTGCTTTACTCATCTCATTATGTATATACTTTATTCTATTCTACTGTATTTAGTCAATGCCACTCTGCCATTGCTCGTCCTAATWTTTATATATTTCTTAATTCCATTCTTTTACTTTTAGATTTGTGTATTGTTGGGAATTGTTAAGATACTACTGCCCTGTTGGAGCTAGAAACACAAGCATTTTGCTACACCCGCAATAACAACTGCTAAATATGTGACCAATAAAATTTGATTTATCAGCAGGAACATGGAGCACTCCATGCCAGTAAGTCATGATATTTTTTTCCCTATAGATTGCACTAAACTATTTCAAAAGCTAATACTGCACTCACTTCCAGCTCTTAACTTCCGGCGCCGAAAAGAGATGGCCGCCTCGCTTCGCGTTCCTTGGAAAATATGCAGTATTTTGTTTTTTTATGTGTTATTTCTTACATCGGTACCCCAGGTAATCTTAGGTTTCATTACATACAGTCGGGAGGAACTACTGAATATACGATTAACGTCAACTCATCATCGTTCCTACCAGGAATATGACTTTCGAAACGATCAGTGTTTGCCTTCCACCCAATACAATGGATCTGATCCCAGCCGGCCGACCCTGTGCGACGCCGTAAAGGGCAAACGAGGCGGTCTCGTGGTCAGGCTTGGAGACGGGACATCGCGCTCCACTCCCTAGCATACTACTCGCCAATGTCCAGTCTCTTGACAATAAGGTTGATGAATCCGAGCACGGGTAGCATTCCAGAGAGACATCAGGGATTGCAACGTGCTCTGCTTCACGGAACATGGCTAACTCAAGAAGCGCTAACGGAGTCGGTGCAGCCAGCTGGTTTCTTCATGCATCGCGCCGACAGAAACAAACATCTTTCTGGTAAGAAGAGGGGCGGGGGGGTATGCCTTATGATTAACGAGACGTGGTGTGATCATCATAACAACACACAGGAACTCAAGTCATTCTGTTCACCTGATCTAGAACTCCTCACAATCAAATGTCGACCGCATTATCTACCAAGGGAATTCTTCAATCATAATCACAGCCGTATATATTCCCCCCAAGCAGACACTCGATGGCCCTGAACGAACTTTATCTGACTCTTTGTAAACTGGAAACCACACACCCTGAGGCTGCATTCATCGTAGCTGGGGATTTTAACAAGGCTAATCTAAAACAAAACTCCCTAAATTTCTATCAGCATATCGATTGTGCTACCAGGGCTGGAAAAACCCTAGATCATTGTTATACTAATTTCCGCGACGCATATACGCCTCCCCCGCCCCCTTTCGGAAAAGCTGACCACGACTCCATTTTGTTGATTCCAGCCTACAAACAGAAACTAAAACAACAAGCTCCCGCGCTCAGGTCTGTTCAACGCTGGTCCGACCAATCTGAATCCACGCTTCAAGACTGCTTCGATCACGCGGATTGGAATATGTTCCGCATTGCGTCCAACAACAATATTGACGAATATGCTGATTCGGTGAGCGAGTTCATTAGGAAGTGCATTGACGATGTCGTACCCACAGCAACGATTAAAACATTCCCAAACCGAAACCGTGGATTGACGGCAGCATTCGCATGAAACTGAAAGCGCGAACCATTGCTTTTAACCAGGGCAAGGTGACCGGAAGCATGACCGAATACAAACAGTGTAGCTATTCTCTCGCAAGGCAATCAAACAGGCTAAGTCCCAGTACAGAGACAAAATCGAGTCGCAATTCAACAGCTCAGACACAAGAGGTATGTGGCAGGGTCTACAGTCAATCACGGATTAAAAGAAACCAGCCCGTCGCGGACCAGGATGTCTTGCTCCCAGACAGGCTAAACAACTTTTTTGCCCGCTTTGAGGACAATACAGTGCCACTGACACGGCCCCCTACCAAAACCTGCGGGCTCTCCTTCACTGCAGCCGAGGTGAGTAAAACATTTAAACGTGTTAACCTCGCAAGGCTGCAGGCCCAGACGGCATTCCAGCCGCGTCCTCAGAGCATGCGCAGACCAGCTGGTGGTGTGTTTACGGACATATTCAATCAATCCTTATCCCAGTCTGCTGTTCCCACATGCTTCAAGAGGGCCACCATTGTTCTGTTCCCAAGAAAGCTAAGGTAACTGAGCTAAACGACTACCGCCCCGTAGCACTCACTTCCGTCATCATGAAGTGCTTTGAGAGACTAGTCAAGGACCATATCACCTCCACCCTACCGGACACCCTAGACCCTCCAATTTGCTTACCGACCCAATAGGTCCACAGAGACGCAATCGCAACCACACTGCACACGGCCTAACCCATCTGGACAAGAGGAATACCCATGTGAGAATGCTGTTCATCGATTACAGCTCAGCATTTAACACCATAGTACTCCAAACTCGTCATCAAGCTCGAGACCCTGGGTCTCGACCCCGCCCTGTGCAACTGGGTCCTGGACTTCCTGACGGGCCGCCCCCAGGTGGTGAGGGTAGGTAACAACATCTCCACCCCGCTGATCTCAACACTGGGGCCACAAGGGTGCGTTCTGAGCCCTCTCCTGTACTCCCTGTTCACCCACGACTGCGTGGCCATGCACGCCTCCAACTCAATCATCAAGTTTGCGGATGACACTACAGTGGTAGGCTTGATTCAACAACGACGAGACGGCCTACAGGGAGGAGGTGAGGGCCCTCGGAGTGTGGTGTCAGGAAAATAACCTCACACTCAACGTCAACAAAACAAAGGAGATGATTTGGGACTTCAGGAAACAGCAGAGGGAGCACCCCCCTATCCACATCGACGGGTCAGTAGTGGAGAAGGTGGAAAGTTTTAAGTTCCTCGGTGTACACATCACGGACAAACTGAATTGGTCCACCCACACAGACAGCGTTGTGAAGAAGGCGCAGCAGCGCCTCTTCAACCTCAGGAGGCTGAAGAAATTCGGCTTGTCACCAAAAGCACTCACAAACTTCTACAGATGCACAATCGAGCATCCTGTCGGGCTGTATCACCGCCTGGTAGGCAACTGCTCCGCCCACAACCGTAAGGCTCTCCAGAGGGTAGTGAGGTCTGCAGAACGCATCACCGGGGGCAAACTACCTGCCCTCCAGGACACCTACACACCGATGTCCACGGAAGGCCATAAAGATCATCAAGGACAACAACCACCCAAGCCATGCCTGTTCACCCGCTATCATCCAGAAGGCGAGGTCAGTACAGGTGCATCAAAGCAGGGACCGAGAGACTGAAAAAGCTTCTATCTCAAGGCCATCAGACTGTTAAACAGCCACCACTAACATTTAGCGGCCGCTGCCAACATACTGACTCAACTCCAGCCACTTTAAAAATGGGAATTGATGGAAATTATGTAAAAATGTACCATAGCCACTTTAAACAATGCCACTTAATATAATGTTTACATACCCTACATTACCCATCTCATATGTATATACTGTACTCTATATCATCTACTGCATCTTGCCATCTTTATGTAATACATGTACCACTAGCCACTTTAAACTATGCCACTTAATATAATGTTTACATACCCTACAGTACTCATCTCATATGTATATACCGTACTCTATACCATCTACTGCATCTTGCCATGCCGTTCTGTACCACCACTCATTCATATATCTTTTATGTACATATTCTTCATCCCTTTACACTTGTGTGTGTGTATAAGGTAGTAGTTGTGGAATTGTTAGGTTAGATTACTTGTTGGTTATTACTGCTATTGTCGGAACTAGAAGCACAAGCATTTCGCTACACTCGCATTACCATCTGCTAACCATGTGTATGTGACTAATAAAATTTGATTTGATATAAGAAGTGGAGAGGCCCTATGCAACATACAATAGTCTACTCCTGGAGTAACTCCCTGTCAGTGTCACACCCTGATGTTTCACCTGTCTTTTGTGATTGTCTCCACCCCCTCTAGGTGTCGCCCATCTTCCCTGTGTATTTATACCGGTGTTCTCGGTTTGTCTGTTGCCAGTTTGTCAAGTCAACCAGCATTTTTTTGCATCAGCTCCTGCTTTTCCCCAGTCTCTCTTTTCTCATCCTCCTGGTTTTGACCCTTGCCTGTCATGACCCTGAGCCCGCTCGCCGGACCACTCTGCCGCCCCCTGAGCCTGCCTGCCGTCTTTTACCTTTGCCCCGTTTCTGGATTACCGACCTCTGCCAGACCTGAGCCTGCCTGTCGTCCTGTACCTTTGCCCCCGTTGAAGTAACAATGTTTATTACAGCAACACGGTCTGCATCTGGGTCTTACCTTTATCCTGATCGTCAGAGACTGTGATTAGAGGGTTAGGGAGGAGGCCCTGGGCCAGTGGTAGGTCAGGGGTGAGGGCTCTTTCTTTCAAGCACACTCACTACCTCTATCCGTCTCTCTCAAGGACCTCCAGAGCCTTCTGACCGACTACCTGCGATCTCTCCAGAGCACAGAGATGTAAGCTCCACTCATAATAGTATACTTGATGCACTATGTAAACCTCCTTCACTATGGCAGTCTTCTTGTGTGATGCTAGCATATTATCCAGGGCCAATGGTCAGATTGGATTTACTGTACTCACTCCAACTCATGCTCTCAACCCTGTAAAAATCAACCAGACTTTTATCAAAACTAACCTGTGTCCATCCCCCTTTCCTCTAGATGAGTATGCTGGGCTATGGAACTCTAGAGCAGCACGTACAAAAACGTGCCACCCTGTTGTCAGCTATCCAAAGACTTTCAATGGCCACATTTTGTGGATGACCAAATGCAATACAGTTTTGTATAAACAATTAATTTTTTTATTGTAAGATTACAAAACTACTTTTTCATAGCATGTTGGTCTTCAATTTGTACTAACTCCTGTGATAAGTTAAACATCAAGACAAATACACGTAGAGCTTGAGATTTAAAGTGAATACATTTTTAATTATCTCTCTCATACAGGTGTCTCAACTAAAATATATATCTCAAACAAGATTAAAGAATGGGACAAAGTAAATATAAATCAGTGCTGGCGTCCGTAGCAGTTTATATGAGTTTGAGTGGGTTCCGTACTATACATGTTGACAGAATGGCTGCGAGACTGTTGCTGTACTCCCAGGTAAAGCCCTTGCTTCCAGAACCACTGAAGACCCCAATATTCAGTCAGGAAGCTTGAAGATGTGTTACCATCCAAGCCCATTTCACAGCATGCAGTGGCCTGCGTACTATACATGTTGACAGAATGGCTGCGAGACTGTTGCTGTACTCCCAGGTAAAGCCCTTGCTTCCAGAACCACTGAAGACCCCAATATTCAGTCAGGAAGCTTGAAGATGTGTTACCATCCAAGCCCATTTCACAGCATGCAGTGGCCTGCGTACTATACATGTTGACAGAATGGCTGCGAGACTGTTGCTGTACTCCCAGGTAAAGCCCTTGCTTCCAGAACCACTGAAGACCCCAATATTCAGTCAGGAAGCTTGAAGATGTGTTACCATCCAAGCCCATTTCACAGCATGCAGTGGCCTGATAAGGAGATGACAATAAATGCATTATGTACCTTTCATCACCAAAGCCATGTTCACTGTACATGAGGCTGAACAATTCAACCCTTTTGATAGTGTCATTGATATGGAAATTAACATACAAAGATTAAGTTCATGAGCTTTGACTGTAGTACTGTACCTCTGGGGTTCTGTGGTGAAAGACTGTTGTGCAAGGTATTGGGCAACAGCTTTCTTCCCGGGCCTGTATTCACAAAGCGTCTTCAGAGTAGGAACAGTGATCTAGGACCAGCTCCCCTTACATTAAAGGCAAAACTGATCCTAAAATCAGTACTCCTACTCTGAGATGCTTTGTGAATACGGGCCCTGATCAGTCTGTATGCTGCTTTCTAGTGATCCAACTCCCTCTTCATCTGAAATGCAACACCACCAAAAACACAAATAAGTCAATAACTTACTTAGATAACTAATGAAACACTAATGTAAATGTGCACAAGCCTACTCAGCCAAATTATACCAAAACCACAGCCTATTTGCAGTGAACTTGTGCATATTTTCAGTCACCAGTGCATCAAAAAACAGGCAGGGGAACGAAGAAGTTTGACCAAAGTCTTCACAACAGTATACTTAACAAAAATATAAACACAACATGTAAAGTGTTGGTCCCATGTTTCATGAGCTGAAATAAAAGATCCCAGAAATGTTCCATACACACGAAAAGCTTATTTCTCTAAAGTTTTGTGCACGATTTTACATCCACGTTAGTGAGAATTTTGCCTTTGCCAAGATAATCCATCCACCTGACAGGTGTGGCATATCAAGAAGCTGATCGTCTGAAATCAGCCACCCGGACAGCTGATGAAACTGGGTTTGCACAAAAAAAAATCTGTACGAACTGTCAGAAACCGTCTCAGGAAAGCTCAGCAGCGTGCTCATCATCTTCACTAGGGTCTTGACCGGACTGCATTTTGGCATCGTTACCGATTTAAGTAGGAAAATGCTCACCTTCGATGGCCACTGGCACGCTGGAGAGGTGTGCTCTTCATGGATGAATTCCGGATTTAACTGTACCGGGCAGATAGTGTGTATGGCTCGTGGCATTTTAAGATACCGTGACGAGATCCTGAGGCCCACTGCCGTGCCATTAATTCGCTCCCATCACATGTTTCAGCATGACAATGCATGGCCCCATGTCGCAAGGATTTGTACACAATTCCTGGAAGCTCAAAATGTCACAGTTCTTCCATGGCCTGCATACTCACCAGATATGTCACCCATTGAGCATGTTTGGAATGCTCTGGATCGACATGTACGACAGCGTGTTCCTGTTCCCGCCAATATCCAGCAACTTCGCACAGCCATTAAAGAGGAGTGGGACCACATTCCACAATCAACAGCCTGATCAACTCTATGCGAAGGAGATGTGTCGCGCAGCATGAGGCAAATGGTGGTCACACAAGATACTGACTGGTTTTCTAATCCAACCCCCTAGATTTTTTAAAAGGTATCTGTGATAACAGATGCATGTCTGTATTCCCAGTCATGTGACATCCATAGATTAGGGCTTAATGAATTCATTTCAATTGACTGATTTTCTTATTAACTGTAACTCAGTAAAATCTTTGAAAATTGTGCATGTTGTGTTTATATTTTTGTTCAGTGTAGGTATTATAGCTAGCAAATATTATAATTTTCTTGCAACATTAGCCAACTTTCCCCCAGCAATTTCAATCTAGCTAGCGGCATTTTTTTAATCAACTTTATCAATCAGATGGATAGTTTAGCAAATATAGCTATTAGTTTTTCCATCGCATTTAAAGCTGCCTGATACAGCTTGCCAGTGAAGTAGGATGAATAAGTCAGAAGCCAGCTAGCAATTTCAATTTCAGGCCTTTTACCAACAAAAATCATGTACAAGTATAAAATAGACAATTACCTTCAAGCAGATCATGTTCGTTTTATATTATGACTTCAGGCCGAGGAGTAATAGCCACTTGTTTGTAGAACTAGCCTCTTCACCAGATGTTGTCCACATTCAGCTCGTTTTCACTTAATGAGCGTCACAGGCAAAATCACATGCTGCGGCATGCACTTGAGGGGGCGTTACTTACCTTCTCAGTTCTTTCTTTGGCAGCCAGGGCAATTTATCTTTTTATTGCCATCTACAATTGGTGTATAATCTATTTATATTGGCAAATTTAACTTGCAACATGGCCTTAATAAGGCAACAAAGTCAGATTGCAACGCTAACATGCTTGGTCAACGGCATACATAAAGGCCATGATAATTCTTTGAGGCAATATTGCCGAGCAACAGAACTCGCCAGCTTTGAGTCCTACAACCCGGAAATGAGTTACCTCTGGTTCGTTCAGCCATCCCTATGAGCAAAATGAATTGCGAAAGAATAGTGGAGGTGACGTTTTGATAACCATTTAAAGCGCTCTCGGACAAGGTGACTTTTATCAATATATTCGGCTGTATTTACTCTGATTCGAAAATGCTAATTAGCATAAAAGTAAACATCATGCAAAACCACAAATCTCTGAAAGCTCCTGCACGCCATCTCTAGCGGACACCTTTGCTAACAATTATTGTGTCAAATGTTTTATTTAACTAGGCAAGTAAGTTATTAAGAACACATTCTTATTTACAATGGCGGCCTACCCCGGACGACGCTGGGCCAATTGTGCGCCGCCCTATGGGACTCCCAATCACGGACAGTTGTGATACAGCCTGGAATCAAACCAGGGTCTGTAGTGACACCTCTAAGCACTGAGATGCAGCGCCTTAGACCGCTGCGTCACTCGGGAGCCAACTGTAACTCTGTAAAATCGTTGCATTTATAAGAGGTTCTTTAGCATTTCAAAGCTTTGAGAAAAATGGGAGCTACTAGGGCTTTTTAAGACAATCCCACATACTTCATGAGTCAGATGAACGCCATTACAAAAATACAACAATTCCCTTCTCACTAGCACAAAGGCGGCCTGTGGTTTTGATCTATGCCACAGAACAATCATTTGCAACTTCAAGTGATTTTAATTTACACTGTCTGCCTTATAGAAATATATGTTGACGGACTGATAAATGTGTGGCTGTCTTACTCAAGTCATCACTATGGCCATCTGTTATTGGGTCCTCAATGTATTACCAGCGACAATCCCTGGACAAAGTTTGCCATTGCAGTGTGCAAAAAAAATAAAAAATAATTCCAAACAGTAAAATTGTACTTTATTTCCGAGTTGGACCAGCAAATAATTGTGCAAGGGGGTACAGTGAACAGCTGTCTCAACTACATGGTTCAAGACACCTTAGGCCAGACTTTCAACTGAAAGGACCTTGCTGACAAGAAATACTAGTACTCATCTTACTGATGCCGTTGGGGGGGGGGGGTTATTGCTTGGAACAAAAATTGGAATCTTAAAAGGCTGTGACTCGGGATTTCATTAAAAGGCTCGTCCACTATTTTCCCCACACACATACTGGCATCCTAAAGATTGTCATAAAAAAATAACTAAGCAAACTAGATTTTTAAAAAGTGTTTCTCTTGCTTAATGATCATGATCTACTGAACCACATCCAAATACATCAGGGGATTTTTGCACTGAGTGTGAGATTGAGCCCTCTTTAACAGACTAGTCAGTCTCACCCCTGCCCCATCACGTTCCCTCCACGGCTTACCTGGCTCTGCACAGGAAGGCACATTCATCCACAAACCCCTCCCCCACGTGTAGGTATTTAACACAAATCCCTCTGGTGCAGACCAACAAGGTCAACCTTCCCCTGCCTGAGGATACATCAACTCTCCAGCTTGTCTTTGACCAGCAGGACTGTGTGCTGCCCGCCGCTGGCCACCATCAGTACTATGCGGTTCTCCAGCTGCTTGCCCGTCATCTCTACAGGGCTCCATTCGTCATTCTCCTCACCTGTGCCAAGCTGGAGGTTAGTGCCCATACCCCAGGCATACACAGACCCTGCAATAAATACACACATCAGTGGACCATATAGACACAATGGCCTTGGAGTCATTCCTATCACAATTACACACAATAAATGTAGACATGCACAACATCAGCAGATGACTATTTTTTATAAACCAGAAATACACTAGCTATGACCTCACCTTGTTTGGTGACAGCGTAGCTGACCGATGCCCCACATGCCACCACCTGGGCTACATCCAGTCCTTCCACAGGCGTGGGTTCGCTCTTCTCCTCTGCCCCCTGGCCCAGACCCAGACGCCCATACTCTGCCCGGCCCAGGCTGTACACCTTCCCTATAAGAGGACAGAGAAAGGAGACATCTCTGTATCCTGTATCTTCCCAATTTGTGCTGCACTATGCAGTTGACAGATTCTTGAACAGTCCAAGTTCTGACATAGTTGATCTGATCAAGAGCGTTTAAAATAAAATATGGGCCCCGAAGCACTTACCAGCAGAGTCGAGGCAAACTGTGTGGTGCTGTCCTCCTGAGAAGCCAATCCAGTTAATGGTGGAGTTTTTGAAGGTGGTAAGTTTTATTGGAACGAAGCATGTGTTGATGAGTTTGGTCCCTGAAAACATTAGTACAGAGGTCTATGGTCAATGGGTACTGTGTGACTCTCCAACACACCCAACTGCAATTCTAGAGCAGATCAGAGACTCAGTGTGCATAAATAACCAGGTTCCCAGCCAACCTTTCTATGCAAGTAAAGTACATGTCAGATAAAAAAAAATGTTGATGGAAATGCCTTTATGAGCATATATTGACAACCACCATAAAGTAAAAATGTTCATATTTCTTTATGCAGATTACAAAAATTTCTTTTTTTTCTTCTTTCCTTTAAATTTTACCCCCTATTCTCCACAATTTTCATGGTATCCAATTGCTAGTAATTACTGTCTCATCGCTACAACTCCCGTACGGGCTCGGGAGAGACGAAGGTCGAATGCCATGCGTCCTCCGAAACACAACCCAACCAAGCCGCACTGCTTCTTAACACAGCGCGCCTCCAACCAATGTGTCAGAGGAAACACCGTGCACCTGGCTCCCTTGGTTAGCGCACTGCGCCCGGCCCTCTACCGGAGTCGCTGGTGCGCGATGAGACAAGGATATCCTTACCGGCCAAACCCCCCCCTAACCCGGACGACGCTAGGCCAATTGTGCGTCGCCCCACGGACCTCCCGGTCGCGGCCAGCTGCGACAGAGCCTGGGCGTGAACCCAGAGTCTCTGGTGGCGCAGCTAGCGCTGTGATGCGATGCAGTGCCCTAGACCACTGCGCCACCCGGGAGGCCCCGTTTTCTCAATTTTCACATGAAAATCTGTTGCCAATTGGATGGAAACCTAGCTATAGTTGATGAATTAAGCTCAAATTGGAGGATAAACCAAGTTCTACAGTATTTCTAAAGGTTGTCGAATACATTTTTATCTTATGCTCACCAAGCTGATGGTAGTTTGACAGTCCAAATCCATAGACGTGGCCTTCTTTTGACACAGCAATGGTCATATAAGCCCCACAGAAGGCATCTGTGAAGTGAACTTTGCCCCTAGACTGGACCTTCACAATCTGAGGTATCAGCAAACGCACTATAATCATACAGAAACACATGTCCTGACTGTCACCCATAGCAGTCAAAACAGAGAATAGTGGTACAGATATCCATTCATCATATGAGTGCTCACACCCAAACTACAGCTGAATGAATACAGTGTCAGAGGTAAATGGTTTCAGTTGGTACATACACAGCCCTTTCCTGCCCCCTCGGTTGGCAAAGAGCTCTGGCACCCTTCCCAGCTGCCCCTGCTCTCCGCAGCCTGATGTGTAGAGGTCACCGCTTGCGGTCAGCATCACCAAGTGGTCATTACCTGGGGGTCAGAGGTCATGAATATGGTCTTATAACCAGGGCAGCATTGAGCAAGAAACGATATGGTAGAAAGCTCAGATGTAGGACAAACATGCCTCTGACCCGCAGAAGGAATCACGTCAGTTCTAATCATTATATTTTTATTGAACGTGGTCCAGACCTCTGGGCAAGCAGAACTTAAGCAGAGAAACCATAAAGGTTAGGGACAGAGCCCCCATTTCTCACCTGATGCTATTTTCATCACAGGCCCTTTCATGGGGACCTTGACAGGCACAGTAACCTTCTTCATAGGCTCTAGTAGACCAATGACTCCGCTGTTATCCTAATGCAAATGGGACAATGTGTGAAATGTGAGAATAGCAGGTTCTCTGAATTTGGTATATGATAGAGATGGCATATGCTGCTGCTACTGTTTATTATCTGTTACTTTATTCCTAGTTATACAGTGCATGTACATATCTACCTCGCACCCCTGCACATCGACTCAGTATAGGTACCCTGTGTATATATATCATTACTCATTGTGTATTTATTACACAATAATATTTATTGTATTAATTTCTATTATTTTTACATTTTCTTTCTCTGCATTGTTGAGAAAAGCCCATAAGTAAACATTTAACTGTTAGTCCACACCTGTTTACGAAGCATGTCACAAATAAAATTGTATTCCATTTGATTAGTTAAAGGCAGATGCAATGCAAGTCAATGGAAAGTCAATTTAAGATTATTTGAGTAACAGAATGGTGCATAAACAGTTTCCAGGGTGTTTGACAGCGGTTAAACCCTGTCCCCTACTCACCCTGAAAGAGCCCCAGATGTATACTGCACCGTCGTCTGTGAGTGCAGCTGTGTGACTGTCCCCAGCGGACACCTGAACCACCCTCTCGTCCAGGGACACCTTTCCTGGCACCATCTCAGAGCCCTCCTCTGTAGTCTCTCGACCCAGAGCACCCTCGTCATTGCAGCCAAACGTGTAGATCTACACCAGTGACAAGCATCTTGTTACTAAGCAAAGTCATATATGCTTAAGATACAGTTTCTCAGTCCCGGGTTAATCTTAGTCCAGGGTGTATATTCACAAAGTGTCTCCCAAGTAGGAGTGCTGATCTAGGATCAGTTTTGCCTTTTAAATAAGATCAGCACACTTACTATGAGCCAGTGTTCATTTTCACAGCTATTTTAGATTTAGCCATCAGGCGGTTTAGTAATTTCCTCTTTCGTAGTTTGTCACATTTCCCTCTACATTTTCACCCCATAAACAAATGTATATTTACCCCCAATAGTGTTCACATTAAGATAGGCCTATTTGGACAAGGCTACAATTCCCACATAGCTGGCAACATTGCTTGTAACAGATTGTAACAAAAGTCAGCCATTATTTATCATATAGGCTACAAAGCCTTGGCTACTAGTAAAAGAATTTGGGCCCATACAGCTCAGATCTTCTCCCCATCATAACCTCGTGATGTGGGTAAACAGTGATTCCCCCCCTTTTTTATTTATTATTATTTTTAAATGGGAGAACCTGAGCTTTCCAACAATTCCAAAATTATTAATTTACTCCTAATATTTCAACAAATAGCCTTAATATTTCCAATCAGATAAAAGCAAAAGCACTCGCATTTCCCTCACGCGAGAGCATCAGCAGATGAATAAACAGCGCACATGGTAATAGAGCTTCTGATGTGATCAAAGCAAAAATAGCCTATATGTAAGAGAGTAAACATTATTGGTTCTAGTTGAGGTTAGTTACAATTGAAGTGTCCTGGCTGCACATCAGTTCAAAAAAGAAGTGACTGGAGTGACCTAGTAGCTGTGTGTGTGTGGTAGAGCCAGACAGATCAGCTTAATCAACCACTGCAACTGAAAGACCACTGAGAGGATCGCATTATATTCCACAAAGGCATGTATGCTTATGATGGGACACAAACGGCTCAAAAGGAGCTTCATGTGAAATGATGTCAATTAGTATCACATGGAACTCTCGTCTCTTTACATTTGTCAACTAAAATGAAAAAACATTTAATCGTTATCGTTTTCTTCAGGGCATTTCAACTCATTATCGTCATTTGTTTGCGTCAGGAAAAAGTAAGAGACAAGTATTTTTCATAATTGTTGATGAAATAAAAGCTCTGAGCCAATACATGAATACAGGGCCTGAACTAAAAAGCATTTCCAATAGATATTCTCAATTGAGCATTTTTTTTCTCCCGCCTTATTTTAACCAGGTAGGCCAGTTGAGAACAAGTTCTCATTTACAACTGCGACCTGGCCAAGATAAAGCAAAGCAGTGCGACAAAAACAGAATTAAACATGGGAACAAACATACAGTCAATAACATCTGTATACAGTGTGTGCAAATGAAGTAAGGAGGTAAGGCAATAAATAGGCCAATAGTGGCAAAGTAATTACAGTTTAGCAATTGACACGAGTGATATGTGCAAATGAGGATGTGCAAGTAGAAATACTGGTGTGCAAAAGAGCAGAAAAACAAAAACAAATATGGGATGAGATGGGTAGTTGGTTGGATGGGTTATTTACAGAAGGGCTGTGTACAGCTGCAGCGATCGGTAACCCGCTCTGACAGCTGATGCTTAAAGTTAGTGAGGGAGATATAAGTCTCCAACTTCAGTGATTTAAAAAAAAAGACCAGTAGCATGGTTAATCTGGATTTATGAAATTGGATGCTGCATCTTGAGACAGTTGAAGTTGGATCTGCTGCCTTCACTCACATTTCCAGTGTCACTGAGACAGACTGTGTGCATGCCCCCCGCCGCCACCTGCACCACACCCTCAGGCAGGGTCACCAGGGCCGGCCTCTTCCTCTCCATGATGTCCTCTCCCAGACCCAGCTGTCCTACGTCCCCTTGGCCCAGCACTAGAACCAGACCCTTATCCTGCCCATGGCTGCTGTGGGAAACTGACACCAACAATATTATTTAATCCAAACTGTAGTATCTTTATGGAAATTGCGCAAATAACAAGCAGTGTTTTGATGATTCCATTTCAAAGGACTCATACTAGGGGAGTGTTCAAGTAGGCAGCTTGACAACGAGATTGAACATTAACAATAGACTTCATATTGGCTTAATGGACTCAAGTCAGTGGCTTACCTTTAACTTTCTTAGGATCCTTTACTTCCTCTGGTTTACGTTCCTTCGGTCTCTTCAGAGCCTTCTTTGCAGGCATGGCTACAACAGACCCTGCACAAAACACAACTCGTGTGAGAAGATTTGAGGGGGAAACAAGCCTGTAGGAACAGAAAATGAAGACTGCATTTAATATAGCAAATAATTGTTTTAGGATGGTTATTAGAGGAAGCACAATTCTAGATAACAGTACCAATAATATTGCTGCAGTAGGATATCAGCTACAAAGTCAAATGTGACCTATGGAAGAGGGCTGTGTGATTTTGGACTTGGAACAGATGTCAGGAATTGGCTATTATTCAGTCAACGGCTAGCCTAACCAATGCGGACAGCTGTTGCACAAGATGTACGTGCAGCGAGACTTGGACTAGAGTGGTATGCAACGTTACGACCGACAGGCGCAAACAATATAGCTACTTGTTCCTGGCTACAAACAACCATCCTGTTAACTTTAGCCATGTGGTTGATACACTTCCCAGGGACATGGTGATGGCTATAGCTAGTACTGCCATCAATTGTCGGTACATTTGTTAGACTGGTGTATATTGTTATAGTAAATACAGAACTTAGTCACCTTGGTCAGCTAGCTTGTTAGCTAGAACTAAGCTAATGTTAGCATACAAGCGGCTGTGGTTGCAATGACAACGTTAGCCAGCTAACGTTAGCTAGTTAAGTTAACAGTTGGCAATTGAGTTTGTTTAAACCAGAAAGTGTGCTAACGTGTTCGCTATTTTACCAACACAAAGCTGACGCTAACTAGCTACACTTTAAACGGGAAGGTTAGGCTAGCTAACATTGCCAAAATGAGTTGGCTAACGTTATCTGAAAGTTAGCTTGCTAGCTGATTCATTGGTACATGGATGAAAATATACCGCTAAACGAATCCAAATAACTAAACAGCTCGTGGTTATATTAAGATAACTCGTATATTCCGTTTTCACCAAGGGAAAAATATTAAATACCGACATAACTTACTTGCCTGTACCGTGGATCACTTTGGTAGCTGACAGAGATGTAGCCACACTGGTTCAGTGTGCGTGTTACGGTAGGCTATCCCAGTCGGCAACTGTTCTACACAGACCACGCGCCCTCAATTTTTAAAGAGACAGTGGCCGTGTTAGAAATCTGTCTTGCCAATTACTGCACACCGTATGTACTATTTAGAACGTACTGTTTAGTAAAAACGAAAACAGTCTTAACGTATGCATCAAATTCTATAGGTAGACTTGACAGAAATAGTAGCAAAAGGTAAATATTGAACTTGCACACATATCAACTAAAACAGTTTGACTTGCAGAATCGATTATGCTGCAATGGCTGTCAGTCTGATCAAGGCGTTAAAGCTGCACTATACAGAAATCGCAGCCGCCATTACCTGGTTGCTAAAATTCAAATAGTTCTAATACGTGTATGTGACAAAACAAGCACTTAAGTTTAGTTTTTGCATCTTTTACTTTGAGTTTTGTACATTTTACATTTACATTTTTACATTTAAGTCATTTAGCAGACGCTCTTATCCAGAGCGACTTACAAATTGGCGCATTCACCTTATGATATCCAGTGGAACAACCACTTTACAATAGTGCATCTAACTCTTTTAAGGGGGAGGGGGGTGTAAGAAGTATTACTTTATCCTATCCTAGGTATTCCTTAAAGAGGTGGGGTTTCAGGTGTCTCCGGAAGGTGGTGATTGACTCCGCTGACCTGGCGTCGTGAGGGAGTTTGTTCCACCATTGGGGTGCCAGAGCAGCGAACAGTTTTGACTGGGCTGAGCGGGAACTGGACTTCCTCAGAGGTAGGGAGGCGAGCAGGCCAGAGGTGGATGAACGCAGTGCCCTTGTTTGGGTGTAGGGCCTGATCAGAGCCTGAAGGTACGGAGGTGCCGTTCCCCTCATCAGCTTCAAACAGCTGAAAATACAATATTCTTTTGTTCTTTTGTTCTTTTGTTATGGAAAATATTTCACAGAGGTTTAGCTGGTACAATGGTACAATGATTCTCTATACTAAACTTAACGAGAAGCATAGAAATAGCGCACATAAAACAGATTTACCGCTTCTTAGACTTGCTTTGAATGAGAATGACAGATCTATAACTCATATTTCTATGTGAATTTGGACCGTTTGCCCCAAAAGTTACAGATTGCAGCTCCTTTTCTTTCCTAGACTAATTTCCTTCTTTCTTAGCGTCCTTTCATTTCCTCTTTTCCTAACTTCCTTTCCTTCTTCCATTCCTTTCCTCTCTACTGTGCGTTGTTGATACCTGCCACAAAATAAAGGAAACACTTGAGTAAATGAGGGATACAAAGTATATTGAAAGCAGGTGCTTCTCTAAAGGTAGCTAGGAAAGGAAAGGAAGCTAGGAAAGGAGAAATAAAGAGAGTTAGGAAAGGGAGCGAGAAAAGGAATCTAGGAAAGAAAAGGAAGAAGGAAAGGAAGCTAGCAAAGGTAGTCAAAACTGTTCGCTGCTCTGGCCCCCCAATGGTGGAACAAACTCCCTCACGACGCCAGGACAGCGGAGTCAATCACCACCTTCCGGAGACACCCCCCCCCCTTAAAAGATTTAGATGCACTATTGTAAAGTGGCTGTTCCACTGGATGTCATAAGGTGAATGCACCAATTTGTAAGTCGCTCTGGATAAGAGCGTCTGCTAAATGACTTAAATGTAAATGTAATGTAAATGTAGATAGGGATGGATGTGAGGAAAGGGATGTAGGGAAAGAAAGGAAGCAAGGAAAGGAGGAAAGGAAGCTAGGACAGGA
This sequence comes from Salvelinus sp. IW2-2015, assembly GCF_002910315.2. Classification (NCBI taxonomy): domain Eukaryota; kingdom Metazoa; phylum Chordata; class Actinopteri; order Salmoniformes; family Salmonidae; genus Salvelinus; species Salvelinus sp. IW2-2015. The sequence goes on along the minus strand of NC_036874.1, from coordinate 20,507,106 downwards.
AAGAAAGGAGGAAAATAAAGGGAGTTAGGAAAGGGAGCGAGGAATGGAGAAAAGGAATTTAAGAAAGAAAATTAGGAAAGGAAAGGAAGAAGGAAAGGAAGCTAGGAAAAGAGGAAAGGAGCTAGGAAAGGTAAGGAGATGAGAATAGGGAAGGGGGTGAGAATATTTAGGTTGGGAAGGAAAGGAAGCTAGGGAAGGAAAGGAAGCTAGGAAAGGAAAGAAAGCTAGGAAATGAGAAAAAGAAAGGGATATAGAAAAGGAGAGAGGAAAGGAATCTAAGAAAGAAAATGAGGAGTACACATGAATGTGGTAGGGATTAAGGATCTAAACCTAGGCCAGCTAGTGACTAAGCCTACACGGCCTAACCATAAAGATCCTTCAAAGTCAACTCTGATTGATTCTATTTTAACGAATACCTCTGAGAAATATGTTTCTACTGGTGTCTTCGCCCCAAGATATTAGTGACCATTGCCAAGTTGTGTGTGTTAATACAAAAATCTAAGCCTTGTGTCATCACAGACTAATTTTAAAAACTTCCGTGAACAGGCTTTTTTACATAATCTTTATTTTAGTGACCTTGATTGTAATTTCAGCTGTCCTTGAACCAGATTTAGCTTTGAGCCTCGTCAATACTATTGTTGAAAATCATAATCCCTTAAAAAAAATTAAGGGTTAAAGGTAGATCGAAAGAACACAGGCTTAGGCCCAGACTGGCAAGCTTTTAAGCAACTGAGGCATAGCCGCGGGAAGTAGGGGTGCTGACTGTGCTGCAGCACCCCCTAAAAAACAATATACTGTACTAGCTATATTGATAAATGCTATATTTTATGCAAGAAAAAGTATGTGAACCCTTTAGAAATACATGGATTTCTGCATAAATTGGTCATAAAATTTGATGTGAGCTTCATCTAGGTCACAACAATAGACAAACAGTCTGCTTAAACTAATGACACAAACAATTATACTTTTTCATGTCTTTATTGAACACACCGTGAAAACATTCACAGTGCAGGGTGGGAAAAGTATGTGAACCGTTGGATTTAATAACTGGTTGACCCTCCTTTGGCAGCAATAACCTCAACCAAACATTTTCTGTAGTTGCAGATCAGACCTGCACAACAGTCAGGAGGTATTTTAAAGAGAACCATTCCTCTTTACAAAACTGTTTCAGTTCAGCAATATTCTTGGGATGTCTTGTGTGAACTACTCTCTTGAGGTCATGCCACAGCATCTCAATCGGGTTGAGGTCAGGACTCTGACTGGCCCACTCCAGAAGGCATATTTTCTTTTGTTGAAGCCATTCTGTTGTTGATTTACTTCTGTGTTTTGGATCGTTGTCCTGTTGCATCACCCGACTTCTGTTGAGCTTCAATTGGTGGACAGATAGCCTAACATTCTTCTGCAAAATGTCTTGATAAACTTGGGAATTCATTTTTCCGTCAATGATAGCAAGCTGTCCAGGCCCAGAGGAAGCAAAGCAGCCCCAAACCATGATGCTCCATCCACCATACTTTACAGTTGGGATGATGTTTTGATGTTGGTGTGCTATGCTTTTTTTTCTCCACACATAGTGTTCCTTCCAAACAACTCAACTGTAGTTTCACTGTCCACAGAATAATTAGCCAGTAGCGCTGTGGAACATCCAGTTCCACTTTTGCAAACTTCAGACGTGCAGCAATGTTTTTTTGTTGACAGAAGTGGCTTCTTCCGTGGTGCCCCACCATGAACACCATTCTTGTTTAGTGTTTTGCGTATCGTAGACTCGTCAACAGAGATGTTAGCATGTTCCAGAGATTTCTGGAGCTGACACTCTAGGATTCTTCTTAACCTCATTGAGCATTCTGCGCTGTGCTCTTGCAGTCATCTTTGCAGGACGGCCACTCCTAAGGAGAGTAGCAACAGTGCTGAACTTTCTCCATTTATAGACAATTTGTCTTACTGTGGACTGATGAACATCAAGGCTTTAAGATGTACTTTTGTAACCCTTTCTATATTTATGCAAGTAAACTTCTGAGATCTCTTTTGTTTGAGGCATGGTTCACATCAGGCAATGCTTCTTGTCAATAGCAAACTCAAATTTTGTGAGTGTTTTTTATAGGGCAAGGCAGCTCTAACCAACATCTCCAATCTCATCTCATTGATTGGACTCCAGGTTAGCTGACTCCTATCTCCAATTAGCTTTTGGAGATGTCATTAGCCTAGGGGTTCACATACTTTTCCCAACCTACACTGTGAATGTTTAAATTATGTATTCAATATAGACAATAAAAATACAATAATTTGTGTGTTATTAGTTTAAGCACACTATGTTTGTTTATTGTTGACCAATTTATGCAGAAATTCAGGTAATTCAAAAGTGTTCATGTACTTTTTCTTGCCACTGTATATTATTCTTTTTTTCCCTTCTTTTTTTTAACGAAAGTAGTGCATTGGGCCTTTCTAGTATTAGCGTACCAATATAGACTTCTGTAAGGTGGGCAACAACGCTGGCCGCCCAAAAATTCAGCATCTCAGCTTTGGCAAAAAAGGTAGTTGTATAATTTTTTTTATTTCACCTTTATTTAACCAGTAGGCCAGTTGAGAACAAGTTCTCATTTACAACTGCGACCTGGCCAAGATAAAGCAAAGCAGTGCAACAAAAACAACAACACAGAGTTACACATAAACAAATGTACAGTCAATAACACAAAAGAAAAGAAAAATAGAAACATCTATGTACAGTGTGTACAAATGTAGAAGAGTAGGGAGGTAGGAAATAAATATGACCTAAAGGCGAAAATAATTAAAATTTTGCATTAACACTGGAGTGATAGATGTGCAGATGATGATGTGCAAGTAGAGATACTCGGGTGCAAGAGGGTAAGTAATAATATGGGGATGAGGTAGTCGGGTATGCTATTTACAGATTGGCTGTGTACAGGTATAGTGACCGGTAAGCTGCTCAGACAGCTGATGCTTAAAGTTAGTGAGGGAGATATAAGACTCCAGCTTCAAAGATTTTTGCAATTCGTTCCAGTCATTGGCAGCAGAGAACTGGAAGGAAAGGCGGCCAAAGGAAGTGTTGGCTTTGGGGATGACTAGTGCAATATACCTGCTGGAGCGGGTGCTATGGGTGGGTGTTGCTATGGTGACCAGTGAACTGAGATAAGGCGGGGCTTTACCTAGCAAAGACTTATAGATGACCTGGAGCCAGTGGGTTTGGCGACAGATAAGTAGTGATGCTGGCCAGTCAACGAAAGCATACAGGTCGCAGTGGTGGGTAGTATATGGGGCTTTGGTGATAAACGCATGGCACTGTGATAGATTACTAATTAAGAACAGTATCTTGCAGGATTCAATAGTTGGAATTGTAAGAGGTGTTGCCCTGTCCCTTTCTCTGCAATTTCCATTCTAATGGAATCCAGAAAGAACAAAACCCTGTCCTCAAACATTTACATCAAAAGGTGCAAAGTTATGGGCAAAGACACAAAACATCCACATGAAATAAAAAAAAATGTCTTGGTCAAATAACATGGAAAACAAACACTTTTTGTAGAGTTTTCATTAACCATTCTTACAAACCACTTAATGTAAATGTACATTACTGTATTGTACATAGGCTGGTCATCTAGGTCTGTACCTGTACACTTTCCAACACCACGAAGAAAAACAATGCACAATACAGTACTTGAGTACAGTCATGGCCAAAAGTTGAGAATGACACAAATATTAATTTTCACAAAGTCTGCTGCCTCAGTTTGTATGATGGCAATTTGCATATACTCCAGAATGTTATAAAGAGTGATCAGGTGAATTGCAATTAATTGCAAAGTCCCTCTTTGCTATGCAAATTAACTGAATCCCCAAAAAATGCTTGCTCAGGAATGGCAGCAGGCAGGTGTGAGTGCATCTGCACGCACAGTGAGGCAAGACTCCAGGAAAAACATCAGGGACAGTGATATTCTGCAAACGGTACAGGGATTGGACTGCTGAGGACTGGGGTAAAGTCATTTTCTCTGATGAATCCCCTTTCCGATTGTTTGGGGCATCCGGAAAAAAAGCTTGTCCGGAGAAGACAAGGTGAGCACTACCATCAGTCCTGTGTCATGCCAACAGTCATGTGTGGGGTTGCTTCTCAGCCAAGGGAGTGGGCTCACTCACAATTTTGCCTAAGAACACAACCATGAATAAAGAATGGTACCAACACATCCTCAGAGAGCAACTTCTCCCAATCATCCAGGAACAGTTTGGTGACAAACAATGCCTTTTCCAGCATGATGGAGCACCTTGCCATAAGGCAAAAGTGATAACTAAGTGTCTCGGGGAACAAAACATCGATATTTTGGGTCCATGGCCAGGAAACTCCTCAGACCTTAATCCCATTGAGAACTTGTGGTCAATCCTCAAAAGGCAGGTGGACAAACAAAAACCCACAAATTCTGACAAACTCCAAGCATTGATTATGCAAGAATGGGCTGCCATCAGTCAGGATGTGGCCCAGAAGTTAATTGACATGATGCCAGGGCGGATTGCAGAGGTCTTGAAAAAGAAGGGTCAACAGTGCAAATATTGACTCTTTGCATCAACTTCATGTAATTGTCAATAAAAGCCATTGACACTTATGAAATGCTTGTAATTATACTTCAGTATTCCATAGTAACATCTGACAAAAATATCTAAAGACACTGAGGCAGCAGGTTTTGTGAAAATTAATATTTGTGTCATTCTCAAAACTTTTGGCCACGACTGTAGAACCCCAAAGATCCCATTTTCCTAAGAGTAGAAGCTTTTCATCTAGTAGAATCAACGAGGAAGAGGCGAAGCGAGAGGTTTAAATACCCAAATCTGTCCACAAAAATAAGCCCACAGAGTGAGGAATTTTTGTATGGAAGTCAGTAACCAAGTTTAGATCCACAGTTTTTATGCGAGTAAAGTCATACCATGTTTTCAAAAAATCACAATGTGATTTTATATAAAATGTCAACAGATCATTTTTTCATTCGACATGGTGGGATATTTTTGTGTCAGTAAAATGTATTATGCAAGAATTGCCAATGGAAAAACTTTTATGCGCAAATATTGATATAATAAAATCAAAGTTAACTTGGAGTCACGCAAAGACATGTGTCGTCCTCACACTACGACTTGTCGGGAAAGCAAGCAATTTTTTAGGCTACAGATTAAATAAATGATGAACTTCACATGGTGGTGAAAGTGAAAGGTAATGAGCTTGATACTCCTTTCCAATAATTATCGAGGGTCTTATTCTGTTGACATGGTGATCAATGCTTAACTGCTGTTTGACAAATACAAATATGAATTGCTTTTATCCATATTAATCTCATCATGTAGACTAGCCTACCCCCACAGCCTACTAGCACTGTGTCTGTTATTGGCTAGAGCTCACACGCCAAGACCAGAGTAGGCACGTTTGCTATTTAACAGTTTTTGTGATCTGTAGAGTGAAAAATGCAATGGAAACACATTGAACTTTAGATTTTTATTCGGTACATGAAAACTGAAGCAAACATTTCTTTGTGTGCACTATGTCATTTTTATTCACACCAAGTCCGTTAGGACACACCACTGGAGGGAAAATGCCCATCTATCCTTTATGCAGATTTTAGATCGCATGAAAATCTGCCTCCAATTGGATGGATACCTAGCTAATGAGAGAGTGTCGAATTTGATCAACAAAATGTTTTATTGCTAATTTGCTACTTAAGGCTAATTCGATCAAATAGAAGTTTCGCAAATGGTCAGGTTGTTACGAATGCAGTGATATAAGTGGACGCATGTGGCATTTCAGCAAAGTTGTCATAGAGATGGATAAAGGACTCATCATGGATATACATTGCCATTAAAGGGCTTTCACCATTTTAATGTCTCCCGGGTGGCGCAGTGGTCTAGGGCACTGCATCGCAGTGCTAGCTGCGCCACCAGAGTCTCTGGGTTCGCTCCCAGGCTGGGCTGGGTTCGCGCCCAGGTTCTGTCGCAGCCGGCCGCAACCGGGAGATCCGTGGGGCGACGCACAATTGGCATAGCATCGTCTGTGTTAGGGAGGGTTTGGCCGGTAGGGATATCCTTGTCTCAGTATGTAAAAAAAAAAAAAAATGTAATAAAANATAGCATCGTCTGTGTTAGGGAGGGTTTGGCCGGTAGGGATATCCTTGTCTCAGTATGTAAAAAAAAAAAAAAATGTAATAAAAATGTATGCACTCTACTGTAAGTCGCTCTGGATAAGAGCGTCTGCTCTTGGCCGGTAGGGATATCCTTGTCTCAGTATGTAAAAATGTAAAAAAAAATGTATGCACTCTACTGTAAGTCACTCTGGTTAAGAGCGTCTGCTAAATGACTAAAATGTAAATGTAATGTAATCAATTGGTTGGGATTTCGGCAGGTAGCCTAGCGGTTAAGAGCATTGGGCCAGAAACAGAAAAGTCACTGGTTTGAATCATAGAGGTGGAAAAATCTGCCATTCTGCCCGTGAGCAAGTCAGTTAACCCCCAACAACAACTGCTCCCCTGGTGCCGATAACATCGTTTAAGGCAGCCCCTCACACCTCTCTGATTCAGAGGGGTTGGGTTAAATGCGGAAGAGACATTTCAGTTGAATGCATTCAGTTGTGCAACTGACTAGGTATCCCCTTTCCTATGAATTGGGAGCAATCAGCCAATGAAGAAGAAGAAAAATGTACTACTTTAAAATGGAGATAGCATGGGCTGCGCCATTGAGGCTATCACAGACGCTATGATGGCACAGATACATAGATGAGTCCTTTATCTATCTCTATGGCATGTTGTTCACATGCGTATCTGCCCTCTCGTTGGCTAGAATGGTTCCACCTGCTCTTGCCTTCTCCCGTCTGCATTACATCTTTGAGAACATGTATTTCCATTGTCAGAGCCGTCACTCGAATATCTTGTCAATATAATAGACAATCTTTGTTAGAATTCAGCACACTATTGAGGAAGAGAATGATATTTCAAGACCCACCTCTGTCTGACAACAGCTGATAATCAGRTTAGGGGATGCACTGTAAATAGTATCCAGCTGCAACTAGCCTGTCACTAAAATCAATACTATTGCAATCTACTGGCCGTGGTTAATCCCTACCACATACATGTGAACTCCTCCTTTTCTTTCCTATATTCCTTTCCTTCTTTCCTCTAACCCATTCTTTTCCTCCATTCCTAGCTTCCTTTCCTTCTTCCTTTCCTCTACAAGCCGTGATTTTTTTTATTTGATTTTTTTTTATTTTTTTTTATTACAGACAGAAATACTCCTCAGTAGAAGCCGGGTGTGGAGGTCCTGGGCTGGCATGGTTACACTTGGTCTGCGGTTGTGAGGCCATTTGGAGGTACTGCCAAATTCTCTAAAACAACGTTGGAAGCTTATGGTAGAGAAATGAACATGACATTTTCTAACAACAGCTCTGGTGGACAGTCCTGCAGTCAACATGCCAATTACACGCTCCCTCAAAACTTGAGACATCTGTGGCATTGTGTTGTATGACAAAACTGAGAGTAGCCTTTCATCGTCCCCAGCACAAGGTGCACCTGTGTAATGATCATGCTGTTTAATCAGCTTCTTGATATGTCACACCTGTCAGGTGGGTGGATAATTTTGCCAAAGGATAAATGCTCACTAACAGGGATGTAAAACAATGTGTGCACACAATTTTAGAGAAATAAGCTTTTTGTGCATATGGAACATTTCTTATATATTTTATTTCAGCTCATGAAACATGGGACCAACACTTCACATGTTGTGTTTATATTTGTGTTTAGTATACTTCGTAGTTTAATCAATCGTAGGCTATTGTCCTGTCACGTCCTGACCTTAGTTCCTTTTTTATGTCTCTATTTTGGTTTGGTCAGGGCGTGAGTTGGAGTGGGCTTTCTATGTTTTATTCTAAGTTTTGTTTTTCTATGTGTTTGGCCTGGTATGGTTCCCAATCAGAGGCAGCTGTCAATCGTTGTCTCTGATTGAGAACCATTGTAACGGCGTTCCTCCTCCTCTTCATACGAAGAGGAGGAGCAGGGATCGAACCAAAATGCAGACTTGTGATTTGACATGATATTTATTAAAGTAAAGACGACAACACGAACTTCACTTAAAACTAAACAAAACAACAAACGGAGTAGACAAACCTTAACGTAAGGACTTACATGTAACGCAGAACGAACGGACAGGAAAATGACTACATAAAACGACGAACGAACGAAAACAGTCCCGTATGGTGCAACAGACACAGACACAGGAGACAACCACCCACAAACAAACACTGTGAAACTACCTACCTTAATATGATTCTCAATCAGAGGAGATGAAAACCACCTGCCTCTAATTGAGAACCATATTAGGTACCCATTAACCAACATAGAAACAGAAAACATAGACTGCCCACCCAAACTCACGTCCTGACCAACAAACACATACAAAACTAACAGAAAACAGGTCAGGAACGTGACAACCATACTTAGGTAGCCTGTTCCCACCTGTGTTTGTGGGTAGTAGTACTGGTCAGGCACCGTGTTATGCAGTGAAGTGCACGGTGCCGCCAGTGCGCACTCATAGCCAGGAGCGCTATAGGCCAGCCCCCCGCAAGTGCCATGCGAGAGTGGGCATCCAGCCAGGGCGGATTGTGCCAGCTCAGCGTGTTTGGTCTCCGGTACACCGTTTCGGCCCAGGGTATCCTGCGCCGGCTCTGCATGCTGTGTCTCCAGGGCGCTGGGAGGGTGCAGTTCGCCCTATGCCTGCGCTCCGCCCAAGCCGGGCGAATGTGGGCATTGAGCCTAAGGGAGAGGTGCGAGTGGTATGCACCAGATCTCCAGTGCTCCCCCACAGCCCGGTTCAACCTGTGCCTGCACTCTGAAGGGTCCGGGCTAAAGTGGTCATCCAGCCTGCTGCCACCTAAGTGGGCCAAGACTAAGGTGGAGTGGGGTCTACGTCCCGCACCAGAGCCGCCACCGCGGTGAAATGCCCACCCAGACCCTCCCCTATAGGTACAGGTTTTGCGGCCGGAGTCCGCACCTTTACAGAAGTAAAGACATTGTCGTCCTCGACCTACGAAACTTGTCGGGAAAGCCAAGGCAATTTTTTATAGGCTACAGATTATATAATCTGATGAACTTCACATGGTGGTGAATAGTAAAGGTTTAACTTGAAAGGCCTTGATACCCCCTTTCCAATAATTACGAGGGTCTTATTCTGTTGAACATGGTGATCAATGCTTAACTTGCTGTTTACAGAATCACAAATATGAATTGCTTTTAATCCAATATTAATTCTCAGTCATTGTAGACTAGCCTAACCTCCACAGCCTACTAGCACTGTGGTTTGTTTGGCTAAGAGGCTCACACGCCAAAGACCAGAGTAGGCAGGTTGCTATTCTACACAGTATCTGATCTGTAGAGGTGGAAAAAATGCATATGGAACACACATTGGAACTTAAAATTTTTATTCGGGTCATCTGAAAACTGAGCAAACATTTCTTTGTGTGCACTAATGTCATCTTTTATCACCGACAATCCGTTAGGACAACACCACTGGAGGAAAATGCTCTCTATCCGTTTATGCGAGTTTTAGATCGCAAGTGAAAATCTGCCTCCGAATTGGATTGGATATCCTAGCTAATGCAGAAGAGGTGTCGAATTTGATCAACAGAAATGTTTTAGTGCTAATTTGCTCAACTTAAGGCTAATTCGAGTTTTCAAATAGAAGTTTCCCGCAAACTGAATCAGTTCGTTTATATCGAATGCAGTGAGTATAAGGTGAGCGCTATGTGCATTTCAGTCAAAGTTTGTCATAGAGATGGATAAAGGACTCATCAATGGGATATCACATTGCACCATTAAAGGGCTTTCACACATTTTATGGTCTAACTCCGGGCTGCGCAGTGTCTAAACGGGCAACTGCACTCGCCAAGTGCTCAGCTGCGCCACCGGTCCTCTGGTTCGCTCCAGCAGATGGGCTGGGTTCGCGCCCACGGTTCTGTCGGCAGCCGGCCGCAAACCCGGGAGATCAGTGGCGACACACAGCAACTTGGCATGCATCGTTGTCGTTAGGGAGGTACATTGGCCGAGGTCCTTGTCTCAGTATGTAAAAAAAAAAAAAAATGTAATAAAAATGTATGCACTCTCTTAAGTCCGCTCTGGACTACACGAGCGTTCTGCTCTTGGCCGGCTAGGGATATTCCTTGTCTCAGATATGTAAAATCGTAAACAAAATCACTTATCCATCTCTACTGTACAGTCACTCGTGTTCAAGAGGCTCTGCTAAATGACAAAATTACATAATAACAATTGGCTTGGGATTCGGCAGGTAGCCCTACCGCGGTTACAGAGCATTGGCGCCAGAAACAGAAAGTCTACCGTTTGAATCACTTACGAGGTGGAAAAATCCTGCCATTCTGCCGGTGATGCAACGTCAGTTACCCCAACAACAACTCGCCTGCCCTGGTGCCGGATACACAATCGCTTTACAGGCAGCCCCATCACACGCTCTCGATTCAGCGGGGGTTGGGTTAAATGCGGAAAGACACTTCTCAGTTGAATGCATTACAGTTTGTGCAACTGACTACGGGTATCCCCTTTCCTATGAATTGGGAGCAACTCCAGCCACATGAGCAAGAAGAAAATGTACTACTTTAAAATGGAGAATAGCATGGCTGCGCCATTGATGGCTATCACCAGCCACGCTATGATTGGCACAGAATACATAAGATGCGTCCTTATCTATCTCTATGGCATGTTGTTGTCACATGCGTATATCTCCCTCTCGTTGGCTAGAATGGGTTCCACCTGCTCTTGCCTTCCTCCTCTCTGCATTACCATCTTTGAGAACATGTATTCCATTGTCAGAGGCCGTCACGTTCACATATCTTGTCAAGATATATAGACAACTTTTGTAGAATGTCAGCCACGACTATTTTGAGAGAGAATGATATTTCAAGCACGCCACCCTGTCTGACAACAGCTTGATAATCACTTATGGGGATCGCACTGGTAAATAGGTAATCCAGCTGCAACTAGCCTGTCCACTCAAAATCAATAACTCCATTGCAATCTAGCTGGCGCGTGTTAAATTCTCCTACCACATACATGTGTAACCCTCCTTTTCTTTCCTATATTCCTTTCCTTCTTTCCTGCTAACCTCATTTCTTTTTCTCTCCCATTCTAGCTTCTTTCCTTCTTCCATTTCTCTACAAGCCGTGATTTTTTTTTATCTTGATTTTTTTATTTTTTTTATTAACAGGGACAGAAATACTCCTCAGTAAGAAGCCGGGTGTTGTGAGTCCTTGGGCTGGCAATGGTTACACTTGGTCCTGCGGTTGTGAGGCCATTTGGAGGTACTTGCCAAATTCTCTAAACAACGTTGAAGCTTATGAGATGAAGATGAACAGTGACATTTTCTACCAACAGCTCTGGTGGACAGTCCGCAGTCAACATGCCAATTACACGCTCCTCAAACTTGAGACATCTGTGGCATTTGTTGTATGACAAAACTGAGAGTAGCCTTTCATCGTCCCCAGCACAAGGTGCACCTGTGTAATGATCATGCTGTTTAATCGACTTCTTGATATGTCACACCTGTCAGGTGGGTTGGATAATTTTGCCAAAGGATAAATGCTCACTAAAGGGATTGTAAAACAATTGTGTCACACAATTTTAGAGAAATAAGCTTTTTTGTGGGCATATGGACCATTTCTTATATATTTTATTTCAGCTCATGAAACAGAGTGGACCGAACACTTCACATGTGTGTTGTATAGTTGTGTTAGTATATCTTTCGTAGTTTCAATCAATCGTCAGGCTATTGTCCTGTCACGTCCCTGACTTAGTTCCTTTTTTATGTCTCTATTTGTTGGTTTGTCAGGGCGTGAGTTGGAAGTGGGCTTTCTATGTTTTTATCTAAGTTTTGTTTTTCTATGTGTTTGGCCTTGGTATGGTTCCCAATCAGAGGCAGCTGTCATATCGTTGTCTCTGATTGAGAACCAATTGTAACGGCGTTCCTCCTCCTCTCTATCTATGCAGGATAGAGCGAGAGAAGGAGAGCAGGGATCGAACCAAAATAGACTTGCTGATTTGACATGATATTTATTAATAAGACGACAACACGAACTTCACTTAAACTAAACAAAACAACAAAACGGAGTAGACAAACCTTAACATAAGGACTTACAGTGTAACGCAGAACGAACGGACAGGAAAATGACTACACTAAAACACGAACGAACGAAAAACAGTCCCGTATGGTGCAACAACACAGACACAGAGCACACCACCGCCACAAACAAACACTGTGAAACTTACCTACCTTAATATGATTCATCTCACGAGGAGAATGAAAACCACCTGCCTCTAATCGTGGAGACCATATTAGGTACCCATTACCAACATAGAAACAGAAACAATAGACTGCCACCCAAACTCACGTCCTGACCAACAAACACATACAAAACTAACAGAAAAACAGGTCAGAGAACGTGACATAACCCCCCCCCTTAGGTGCGTAATCCGAACGCACACCAAAAGTCTAGGGGAGGGTCTGGGTGGGCATCTGACCACGGTGGGTTCAGGCTCAGGGCGAGGTCCCCACCCCACCATAGTCAATCCCAGCTTACGTCTCCCCTTAGAATAGACCACCCTCTTTATTTCCCCCACCTAATTAAGGGGCAACACCAAGAGTAAAGGACAGCTCCGAACAAGGTACTCAGGACAGGAGAGGTACTCAGGACAGAGAGATAGCTCAGGACAGAGAGATAGCTCAGACAGAGAGATAGCTCAGGACAGAGAGATAGCTCAGAGCAGAGAGAGATAGCTCAGGATAGAGGGCAACTCCGGACTGAAGGGCAGCTCCGGACAGAGAGACAGCTCTGGACTGAGAGGCAGTCTGGATGAATGACGGCTCCGGACGCTCATGGCAGGCTGACGGCTCTGGACGCTCATGCGAGCTGACGGCTCTGGGACGCTCATGGCCAGCTACGGCTCTGGACGCTCATGGCAGGCTACGGCTCTGGACGCTCATTGGCTCGCTGACGGCTCGCTGACGGCTCTGGCTGCTCATGGCTCGCTGACGGCTCTGGTCTGCTCATCAGGCTGGCTGACGGCTCTGGCTGCTCATGGCTCACTAACGGCTCTCGCTGCTCATGGCTCACTAACGGCTCTCGCAAGTCCTGTCTGGCGTTGGCGGCTTCTGCAGGATGCCTGGTCTGTTGGCGGCTCTGGAGATCCTGTCTGGTTGGCGGCTCTGGCAGATCCTGTCTGGTTGGGCTGGCAGATCCTGTTGGTGGGCGGCTCTGGCAGATCCTGTCTGGTTGGCGGCTCTGGCAGATTCCTGTCTGGTTGGCGGCTCTGGCAGATCCTGTTGGTTGGCGTCTCTGGCAGATCTGTCTGGTTGGCGGCTCTAGCGGCTCTGACTGACGGACGTCTCTAGCGGCTCCTGACTGACGAACGGCTCTGACGGCTCGGGACAGACGGCGGTCTGATGCTCGGGACAGACGGATGGCCAGACGGCACTGGGGACGGATGGCTCAGACGGCACTGGGGAGACGGATGGCTCAGATGGCGCTGGGGAGACGGATGGCTCAGATGGCGCTATGAGACGGATGGCTCAGATGGCGCTATGGAGACGGATGCTCAGATGGCGCTGGGAGACGGATGGCTCAACGATGGCGCTGGGGAGACGGATGGCTCTGCCGGATAAGGCGCACTGTAGGCCTGGTGCGTGGTGCCGGAACTGGAGGCACCTGGACTGGAGACACGCACTTCAAGGCTAGTGCGGGGAGCAGGGACAGGGCACACTGACCTCTCGAAGCGCACTATAGGCCTGGTGCGGTCTGGTACCGGCACTGGTGGCACCGGCGAGGGCACGCACATCAGGAAGAGTACGGGAGAAGAACAGTTCGTACAGGGCTCTGGAGATGCACAGGAGGCTTAGTGCGTGTTGCGGAACTGGAGGCACCGAACTGGATACACGCACCATAGGAAGAGTGCGTGGAGGAGGAACAGGGCTCTGGAGACGCACAGCGTGGCTTAGTGCGTGGTGCCGGAACTGGAGGCACTGGCTGGAACACGCACCATAGGGAGAGTGCGTGGAGGAGGAACAGGCTCTGGAACGCACTGGAAGCCTGGTGCGTGGTGTAGGCACTGGTGGTACTGGGCTGGGCGGGGAGGTGGCGCTGGAAATACCGGACGCGTGCAGGCGTACTGGTCCCTTGAGCACTGAGCCTGCCCAACCTTACCTGGTTGAATACTCCCCGTCGCCCGGACCAGTGCGGGAGGTGGAATAACCCGCACCGGGCTATGTAGGCGAACGGGGACACCTATGCGTAAGGCTGGTGCCATGTAACGCGGCCCGAGGAGACGCACTGGTGGCCAGATATGTTAGAGCCGCTTCATGGCACTTGGCTCAATGCTCAATCTAGCCCTACCAGTGCGGGGGGTGGAATAACCCGCACCGGCTATGCACACAGTACAGGAGACACCGTGCGCTCTACTGCGTAACACGGTGTCTGCCCGTACTCCCGTCTCCACGGTTTAGCCTGGAAGTGGGCGCAGAGGTCTCCTACCTGCCCTTTGCCCACTACCTCTTAGCCCCCTCCCAAGAAATGTTTGGGATTTCTTCTCGGGCTTCCTTGCTAGCCGATACCTTCATAATTGCGGTTCCTCTCTCCGGTTGCCTCCGCTCTCCTAATCGCCTCCAGCTGTTCCCATGGGAGGCGATCTCTTCCAGCTCGGATCTCCTCCCATGTGTAGCAACCTTTTCCATTTAACACATCCTCCATGTCCACTGCTCGAAATTACGCTGCTTTGTTCTGGATTGGTGGGTGGTTCTGTCACGCGTTCCTCCTCCTCTTCGTACGAAGAGGAGGAGCAGGGATCGAACCAAAATGCAGACTTGTGATTTGACATGATATTTATTAAAGTAAAGACGACAACACGAACTTCACTTAAAACTAAACAAAACAACAAACGGAGTAGACAACCTGAACGTAAGGACTTACATGTAACGCAACGAACGGACAGGAAAATGACTACATAAAACGCACACGAACGAAAACATCCCGTATGGTGCAACATAGACACAGACACAGGAGACAACCACCCACAAACAAACACTGTGAACTACCTACCTTAATATGATTCTCAATCAGAGAGATGAAACCACTGCCTCTAATTGAGAACCATATTAGGTACCCTATAACCAACATAGAAACAGAAAACATAGACTGCCCACCCAAACTCACGTCCTGACCAACAAACACATACAAAACTAACAGAAAACAGGTCAGGAACGTGACAACCATACTTAGGTAGCCTGTTCCCACCTGTGTTTGTGGGTAGTAGTACTGGTCAGGCACCGTGTTATGCAGTGAAGTGCACGGTGCCGCCAGTGCGCACTCATAGCCAGGAGCGCTATAGGCCAGCCCCCCGCAAGTGCCATGCGAGAGTGGGCATCCAGCCAGGGCGGATTGTGCCAGCTCAGCGTGTTTTGGTCTCCGTACAGCTCCCGTTTCGGCCCAGGGTATCCTGCGCCGGCTCTGCATGCTGTGTCTCCAGGGCGCTGGGCGGTGCAGTTCGCCCTATTGCCTGCGCTCCGCCCAGCCGGGCGAATGTGGCATTGAGCCTAAGGGAGAGGTGCGAGTGGTATGCCCACCAGATCTCCAGTGCTCCCCCACAGCCCGGTTTCAACCTGTGCCTGCACTCTGAAGGGTCCGGGCTAAAGTGGTCATCCAGCCTGCTGCCACCTAAGTGGGCCAAGACTAAGGTGGAGTGGGGTCTACGTCCCGCACCAGAGCCGCCACCGGCGGTGAAATGCCCACCCAGACCCTCCCCTATAGGACAGGTTTTGCGGCCGGAGTCCGCACCTTGGGGGGG
>NC_036874.1:20460376-20491218 GCF_002910315.2 Salvelinus sp. IW2-2015 | reverse complement strand
GGGGGGGGTACTGTCACATCCTGACCTTAGTTCCTTTTTTATGTCTCTATTTTGGTTTGGTCAGGGCGTGAGTTGGGGTGGGCATTCTATGTTCTATGTTGTTTTTCTATGTGTTTGGCCTGGTATGGTTCCCAATCAGAGGCAGCTGTCAATCGTTGTCTCTTAGAACCATAATTAGGTAGCCTGTTCCCATCTGTGTTTGTGGGTAGTTGTTTCCTGTTTTGTGTTGTGTCACCTTGCAGGACTGTTTCGATTTTCGTTTGTTACATTCACTTTGTTATTTTGTCTTTTCGTGTTCAGTTAATAAATTAACATGGACACTTACCACGCTGCATATTGGTCCGATCCTTCCTATTCCTTGTCCAAAGAAGACGACAATCGTTACATGTCCAGCCAAAGTAGCCTATATTTCCATGAAACATTTCCCCCACAATACTGCAAAAATACCATAACTTGAGAAGTCGTTGGGAAGTAATTTATCTGAAGCCTTTAGGCCTAATATATAGCCCTATGTGTGTCACAGATGCGTGTCTATAGCAAAATAGCTGGCAATTCAGGAAGAGTGGAATTCTAGAAAACAGCTGCTGGTTGTCAGTGAAAGCGCAGCGCAGAGAGATGCAGAGGAAAGTCATACGCTACTTTTTATTCGTCTTATATAGCGAGCCACTATGTGCTCCTGCAACGGCATAGTAGCCTACATAATTGGACAAATAAACATTGTAAACCATAGCCTAGCCTACCTCATTGCCAATTTCGCTTTTGAAGTGTGAAGCACTTTTCCCCGGGACTGTCTGGAGAACACTGAATGTCACACAGTCCAGGAGAGACCAAAGGATCAGGGCCTAGTTTCCCAGTTGCGATGTAACTTAAAGTGGCAATCAGCATTTACTACATCCATTTTTTTGAATTATAAATTAATGATATCTACCCATTGATTCTTGAAGATTATAACTTACAAATGCATCATCATTAGTTCAACTGTCATACCCCATCAGATCCCAAAATACTGTATAAGCTTGTTTTTACTCCAATGTTTGGAAACATTCTTTTTTTAAACAAACACCATATAGCTTCAAAACATGGTTAAAACCATCATTTTGATATCATGGATGGTCACTCTTTGCGTCTATAGCTCTGTCTATGAATTTGAGAGTGGTATCATTTTCCAGCCGCATTCCTCAGATTTGAACCGAACCAGGGGTTGGGAGTCCGCTGTGGTGCTACTTGGCTACCTGCCACAATTTTAATAACTATTTAATCAAACTCTGTATTTAACACATTTACCAACGTCTTAGTTTTAGCAAATAAAATAAATATATATTTTTTGGTGACTTTAATATTCACATGGAAAAGTCCACAGACCCACTCCAAAAGGCTTTCGGAGCCATCATTGACTTTTGTCCAATTTGTCTCCGGACCTACTCATTGCCACAGTCATACTCTGGATCTAGTTTTGTCCCGTGACATAAATATTGTGTATCTAAATGTTTTTCTTCATAATCCTGGACTATTGGCCCACACTCTTATTACGTTTGCAATCGCAACAAATAATCTGC
The DNA here is from genome assembly GCF_002910315.2 of Salvelinus sp. IW2-2015. Classification (NCBI taxonomy): domain Eukaryota; kingdom Metazoa; phylum Chordata; class Actinopteri; order Salmoniformes; family Salmonidae; genus Salvelinus; species Salvelinus sp. IW2-2015. Next base: position 20,489,662 of record NC_036874.1, on the reverse strand, counting down.
TCAGACCCCAACCAAGGATCATCAAAAGCCCTGCTAAAAATTCTCGGACAAGACAAAGATTCCTAGATGCCTTTCCAGACTCCCTCCATCTTCCCAAATACATAGGAGTACACAAATCAATTAACCACCTAACTGAGGATCTAAATGTAACCTTGCGTAATACCCTAGATGCAGTCGCACCCCTAAAAACGAAAAACATTTGTCATAAGAAATTAGCTCCCTGGTATACGGAAAATACCCGAGCCCTGAAGCAAGCTTCCAGAAAATTGGAACGAAATGGCGCTCCACCAAACTGGAAGCCTTCCGACTAGCTTGGAAAGACAGTACCGTGCAGTATCAAAGAGCCCTCACTGCTGCTCGATCATCCTATTTTCCCAACTTAATTTAGGAGAATAAGAACAATCCAAAATGTATTTTTGATACAAAAAACATAACTAAAAAGCAGCATTCCCCAAGAGAGGATGCCTTTCACTTCAGCAGTGATGAATTCATGAACTTCTTCGACGAAAAGATCATGATTATTAGAAAGCAAATTACGGACTCCTCTTTCAATCTGCATATTTCTCCAAAGCTCAGTTGTCCTGGATCTGCACAGTACTGCCAGTACCTAGGATCAATGGAGACACTCAAGTTTTTAATCCTATATCTCTTGACACATTCATGAAAATAGTAATGGCCTCTAAACCTTCAAGCTGCTTACTGGAAACCTATTCCAATTAAACTACTGAATAAGCTACTTCCTGTGCTTGTCCCTCGTATGTTGAACATAATACATGTCTCCCTATCCTCCAGATGTGTACCAAACTCACTAAAGTGGCAGTAATAAAGCCGCTCATGAAAAAGCCAAACCTTGACCCAGAAAAAAAAAAAAAAACTGTCGGCCTATATCGAATCTACAAATTTTCTCAGATTATTTAGAAAAACCTATTGCACAGCAACTCACTGCTTTCCTGATGACAAATAATGTATACGAAATGCTTCAGTCTGGTTTTAGACCCCATCGTAGCACTGAGACTGCACTCTTGTAGAAGGTAAATTACCTTTTAAAGGCTCTGCATCTGTCCTCGTGCTCCTAGATCTTAGTGCTGCTTTTGACAACATTGATCACCACATTCTTTAGGAGAGATTGGAAACCCTAATTGGTCTACATGGACAAGTTCTTGCCTGGTTTAGATCTTATCTGTCTGAAAGATATCAGTTCGTCTCTGTGGATGGTTTGTCCTCTGGCAAATCAATTGTAAGTTTCAGTGTTCCTCAAGGTTCCGTTTTAGGACCACTATTGTTTTCACTATATATTCTACCTCTTGGTGATGTCATTCAGAAACATAATGTTAACTTTCACTGCTATGTGGATTGTGGATGACACACAGCTGTACATTTCGATGAAACATGGTGAAGCCCCAAAATTGCACTCCCTGAAAACCTGTGTTTCAGACATAAGGAAGTGGATGGCGGCAAATGTTCTACTTTTAAACTCGGACAAAACAGAGATGCTAGTTCTAGGTCCCAGGAAACAAAGAGATCTGCTGTTGGATCAGACAATTCATATTGATGGTTGTACAGTCATCTCAAATAAAACTGTGAAGGACCTCGGCGTTACTCTGGACCTTCATCTCTTTTTTGACGAACATATCAAGAATATTTCAAGGAGATATTGTTCCCATCTTCATAACATTGCAAAAATCTGAAACTTTTTGTCAAAAAATTATGCAGAAAAACTAATCCATGCTTTTGCCACTTCTAGATTAGACTACTGCAATACTCTGGAGGCAGGGCTTTCTCCTATAGAGCAATTTCTTTATGAAATGGTCTGCCTATCCATGTGAGAGACGCAGACTCAGTCTCGACCTTTGAGTCTTTAGTAGGTCCTATGGCTGAGTGTAGTTTGGCCCAGAGGTGCGAAGGTGAATGGCAAGGCACTGGAGCGACGAACTGCCCTTGCTGTCTCTGCCTGACCTGCTGCCCCTCTCTCCACTCGGATTCTCTGCCTCTGACCCTATTACGGGGACAAAGTCACTGGCTTACTAGTGCTCCTCCATGCCGTCCCTAGGAGGAGTGCATCACTTGAGTGGGTTGAGTCACTGACTTGATCTTCCTGGACGGTTTTGCGCCCACTTGGGCTCGTGAGGTAGAGGACATCTTCGTGGGCTATACTCAGCCTCAGCCAGCCTTGTAAGTTGGTGGTCTGTTGATATCCCTCTAGTGGTGTGGGAGTTGTGCTTTGGCAAAGTTGGTAGCGTTATATCCTGCCTGGCGATATCGTTGGACAGTGTCCCCGCCCCCCCGTCTCAGCCTCCAGTATCTATGCTGCAATAGTCTATGTGTCGGTGGGCTAGGGTCAGTCTGTTATATCTGGTGTAATTGTCCTGTCTTATCTGGTGTCCTGCGAGAATTTAAGTATGCTCCCTCTAATTCTCTCTCTATCCCTCTCTCCCTCCCCTCCCAGAAGACCTGAGCATTAGGACCATGCCTCAGGACAACCTGGCCTGATGACTCCTGGCTGTCCCCATTCCACCTGGTCGTGCTGCTGCTCCAGTTTCAACTGTTCTGCCTGTGGCTAGGGAACCCTGACCTGTTCACAAGACCTGCTACCTCTCTCTCTCTCTCTCCCTCTCTCTCACACGTGCTGTCTCGACCTCTGAATGCTTGACTATGAAAAGCTAACTGACATTTACTCCTGAGGTACTGACCTGTTGCCCCCTCTACAATCACTGTGATTATTATTTGACCCTGCTGGTGATCTATGAATGTTTTAACATCTTGAAGAACAATCTGGCCTTAATGGCCATCTACTCTTATAATCTCCACCAGGCACAGCCAGAGGATTGGCCACCACTCAGAGCCTGGTTTCTTCCTAGGTTCCTGCATTTCTAGGGAGTTTTTCCTAGCCACCGTGCATCTACATCTGCATTGCTTGCTGTTTGGGGTTTTAGGCTGGGTTTCTGTATTGCAATTTGTGATATCTGCTGATGTAAAAAGGGCTTTATAAATAAATGTGATTGATTTGTTATTGTTTCTACTGCTGATTGCCACTATAAGCATTACGATTGTCGTAAGAAATTACATCGTTATTTACGATGCAACTTTTTAAATGTTTCCCAAACAAGCACTTAGAGTGAACCTGTAAGAGTGACAGCAAAGAGCGTCGTTGGGGGCATGTTCGGTTTTTCACCTGATTCTGTTGGGGGAGCTGTCCAGTTCACTGGTGCTGAAATAGATGCCACTTGTTGTCACGTTCCTGACCTTATTTCCCTTGTTTTGTATTTATTTAGTATGGTCAGGGTGTGAGTTGGGGTGGGCAGTCTATGTTATTTGTTTCTATGTTTAGGTTTGTTCGTTTGGCCTAATATGGTTCTCAATCAGAGACAGGTGTTTGTCATTGTCTCTGATTGGGAGCCATATTAAGGTAGGCTGTTTTCACTGGTTGTTTGTGGGTGATTGCTGTGTCTGTGTTTGTTCGCCACACGGTACTGTTTCGTTCGTTTGTTCCTGTTCGTGCGTTCATGTTTTATATGTTCTCAAGTTCAGGTCTGTTCACGTCGTTTATTGTTTTGTAGTTTGTTCAAGTGTTTTTTCGTCTTCGTTTAATAAACGATAGTATGTATTCAAACCACGCTGCGCTTTGGTCCGATCCTTGCTCCTCCTCAGACGAGGAGGAAGACGAACGTTACACTTGTGTCATAAGCAAACACGACTAATAGCCCACATTTCATGTGAAACGTAGGCATATACATTTCATAGACTCGTTTTTATGAATAAAAAAAAATAACACTAATCTACATTTGTCATGTAATGTTGATAGATTTTTTTTTTAAATATACACTACCAGTCAAGTTTTAGAACACCTACTCATTCAAGGGTTTTTCTTTATTTTGACTATTCTCTACATTGTAGAATAATAGTGAAGACATCAAAACTATGAAATAACACATATGGAATCATGTAGTAACCAAAAAAGTGTTAAACAAATCAAAATATATTTTATATTTGAGGTTCTTCAAATAGCCACCCTTTGCCTTGATGATAGCTTTGCACACTCTTGACATTCTCTCAACCAGCTTCATGAAGTAGTCACCTGGAATGCATTTAAATAGGTGTGCCTTCTTAAAAGATAATTTGTAAATTTATTTCCTTCTTAAAAGTTGTTTGGGATAGGGGGCAGCATTTTCACTTTTGGATTAATAGCATGCCCAGAGTGAACTGCCTTCTACTCAGTCCCAGATGCTAATATATGCATATTATTATTAGTATTGGATAGAAAACACTCTGAAGTTTCTAAAACTGTTTGAATGATTTCTGTGAGAAATCCAAACAGGAAGTGGGAAATCTGAGTTTTTGAACTCACCCCTATCGAATACACAGTGGGATATGGGTTATTTTTCACTTCCTAAGGCTTCCACTAGATGTCAACCGTCTTTAGAACGTGGTTTCAGGCTTCTCATGTGAAGGATGGGAGCTGTTTTACTAAGGGGTCTGCCTACAGCCTCGTTCTCAGTGATGCACTTTCACCTGAGAGGTTGCTCTCGTTAATATAACTTTTTGAATGTTTCGTCCGAATGGACCAGATCGCGCTTTTGGATTGTTTACCAAACTCCCTAACAAAAGAAGCTATTGGACATAAATGATGGACATTATCGAACAAAACAAGCATTTATTGTGGAACTGCTATTCCTGGGAGTGCATTCTGATGAAGATCATCAAAGGTAAGTGAATATTTATAATGCTATTTATGAATAATGTTGATTACCCAACATGGCAGAGATTTCTCTGGCTGGTTTGTGCTCTGAGCGCCGTTCTCAGATTATGCTTTTTCCGTAAAGTTGTTTTGAAATCTGACACAGCGGTTGCATTAAGGAGAAGTGTATCTAAAGTTTCATGTATAATAGCTGTATTTTCATCAACATTTATTATGAGTATTTCTGTGAATTCATGTGGCTCTCTGAAATATCACTGCATGTTTTGGAACTACTGAATCTAACACGCCAATGTAAAATAAGATTTTTGGATATAAATATGAACTTTACCGAACAAAACATACATGTATTGTGTAACATGAAGTCCTATGAGTGTCATCTGATGAAGATCATCAAAGGCTGGTGATTAATTTTATCTCTATTTGTGCTTTTTGTGACTCCTCTCTTTGGCGGGAAAAATGGCTGGGTTTATCTGTGGTGGTGACCTAACATAATCGTTTGTGGAGCTTTCGCTCTAAAGCATTTTTGAAATCAGACACTGTGGCTGGATTAACGAGAATTCTATCTTTAAAATGGTGCCTAATACTTGTATGTTTGAGAAATTAGATTTATGAGATTTCTGTTGATTTGTATTTGGCGCCCTGCAATTTTATTGGCTGTTGGCGAGGGGTTCCGCTAGCGGAACGGGGTTCCCCAGTCCTAGACAGGTTAATGCATTTGAGCCAATCAGTTGTGTTGTGATAAGGTGGGGGGTTATACAGAAGATAGCCCTATTTGGTAAAAGACTAAGTCCATATTATGGCAAGTACGGCTCAAATAAGCAAAGAGAAACGACAGTCCATCATTACTTTAAGACATGAAGGTCAGTCAATCCGGAATTTTTTATTTTTTTTATTTCACCTTTATTTAACCAGGTAGGCTAGTTGAGAACAAGTTCTCATTTGCAACTGCGACCTGGCCAAGATAAAGCATAGCAGTGTGAACAGACAACACAGAGTTACACATGGAGTAAACAATAAACAAGTCAAAACATGGTAGAAAAAAAAGAGAATCTATATACAATGTGTGCAAAAGGCATGAGGTAGGCAATAAATCGAATAATTACAATTTAGCAGATTAACACTGGAGTGATAAATCATCAGATGATCATGTGCAAGAGAGATACTGGTGTGCAAAAGAAGAGAAAAGTAAATAAATAAAAGCAGTATGGGGGGTGAGGTAGGTAAATTGTGGTTAGTTTACAGATGGACTATGTACAGCTGCAGCGATCGGTTAGCTGCTCGGATAGCAGATTTTTAAAGTTGTTTGAGGAGATAAAGTCTCCAACTTCAGAGATTTTTGCAATTCGTTCCAGTCGCAGCAGCAGAGAACTGGAAGGAAAGGCGTCCAAATGAAGGTTTTGGCTTTAGGATGATCAGTGAGATACACCTGCTGGAGCGCGTGTTGCGGGTGGTGTAGCCATCGTGACCAGTGAACTGAGATAAGGCGGCACTTTACCTAGCATAGCCTTGTAGATGACCTGGAGCCAGTGGGTCTGACGACGAACATGTAGCGAGGCCAGCCGACTAGGGCATACAGGTCGCAGTGGTGGGTCGTATAAGGTGCTTTAGTAACAAAACGGATGGCACTGTGATAAACTGCATCCAGTTTGCTGAGTAGAGTATTGGAAGCTATTTTGTAGATGACATCGCCGAAGTCGAGGATCGGTAGGATAGTCAGTTTTACTAGGGTAAGTTTGGCGGCGTGAGTGAAGAGGCTTTGTTGCGGAATAGAAAGCCGATTCTTGCTTTGATTTGGATTGGAGATGTTTGATATGAGTCTGGAAGGAGAGTTTGCAGTCTAGCCAGACACTAGGTACTTATAGAGATCCACATATTCTAGGTCGGAACCGTCCAGGTGTGATGCTAGTCGGCGTGCGGGTGCAGGCAGCGAACGGTTGAAAAGCATGCATTTGGTTTTACTAGCGTTTAAGAGCAGTTGGAGGCCACGAAGGAGTGTTGTATGGCATTGAGAGCTCGTTTGGAGGTTAGATAGCACAGTGTCCAAGGAAGGGCCGGAAGTATATAGAATGGTGTCGTCTGCGTAGAGGTGGATCAGGGAATCGCCCGCAGCAAGAGCAACATCATTGATGTATACAGAGGAAAGAGTCGCCGAGAATTGAACCCTGTGGTACCCCCATAGAGACTGCCAGAGGACCGGACAACATGCCCTCCGATTTGACACACTGAATCTGTCTGCAAAGTAGTTGTGTGAACCAGGCAAGGCAGTCATTAGAAAAACCGAGGCTACTGAGTCTGCCGATAAGAATATGGTGATTGAGAGTCGAAAGCCTTGCCAGGTCGATGAAGACGGCTGCACAGTAATGTCTTTTATCGATGGCGGTTATGATATCGTTTAGTACCTTGAGCGTGGCTGAGGTGCACCCATGACCGGCTCGAAACCGGATTGCACAGCGGAGAAGGTACGGTGGGATTCGAGATGGTCAGGGATCTGTTTGTGACTTGGCTTTCGAAGACCTTAGATAGGCAGAGGCAGGATGGATATAGGTCTGTAACAGTTTGGGTCCAGGGTGTCTCCCCCTTGAAGAGGGGGATGACCCGCAGCTTCCAATCCTTGGGATCTCAGAGATACGAAGGAGAGGTGAACAGGCTGGTGATAGGGGTGCGACAATGCGGCGACAGTTCAGAAAAGGGGGTCCAGATTGTCAAGCCAGCGATTTGTATGGTCCAGGTTTTCCAGCTCTTTCAGAACATCTTGCTATCTGGATTTGGTAAAGGAGAAGCTGGGGAGGCTTGGGCGAGTAGCAGCGGGGGGCCGGGCTGTTGGCCAAGGTTGGAGTCGCCAGGAGGAAGGCATGGCCAGCCATTGAGAAATGCTTGTTGAAGTCTTCGATTATCACGGATTTATCGGTGGTGACCGTGTTACCGCCTCAGTGCAGTGGCAGCTGGGAGAGGTGCTCTTGTTCTCCATGGACTTTACAGTATCCCAGAACTTTTTGGAGTTAGAGCTACAGGATGCAAATTTCTGCCTGAAAAAGCTGGCCTGCTTTCCTGACTGACTGCGTGTATTGGTTCCTGACTTCCCTGAACAGTTGCATATCGCGGGGTCTTCGATGCTATTGCAGTTCGCCACAGGATGTTTTTTGTGCTGGTCGAGGGCAGTCAGTCTGGAGTGAACCAAGGGCTATATCTGTTCTGGTTCTGCATTTTTTGAAGGAGCATGCTTGTCTAATATGGTGAGGAAGTAACATTTAAAGAATGACCAGGCATCCTCAACTGACGGGATGAGGTCAATATCCTTCCAGGTACCCGGGCCAGGTCGATTAGAAAGGCCTGCTCGCAGAAGGTTTTAGGGAGCGTTTGACAGTGATGAGGGGTGGTCGTTTGACCGCGGACCCGTGGCGGATACACAATGAGGCAGTGATCGCTGAGATCTTGATTGAAGACAGCAGAGGTGTATTTGGAGGGCAGGTTGTCAGGATAATGTCTATTAGGGTGCCCATGTTTACGGATTTAGGGTTGTACCTGGTGGTTCCTTGATGATTTGTGTGAGATTGAGGGCATCAAGCTTGATTGTAGACATGCCGGGTGTTAAGCATATCCCAGTTTAGGTCACCTAACAGAACAAACTCTGAAGCTAGATGGGAGCGATCAATTCACAGATGGTGTCCAGGGCACAGCTGGGAGCTGAGGGGGTCTGTAGCAGGCGGCAACAGAGAGACTTATTTCTGGAGAGATAATTTTTAAAATTAGAAGTTCGAACTGTTTGGCATAGACCTGGAAAGTATGACAGAACTTTGCAGGCTCTCTCTGCAGTAGATTGCAACTCCTCCCCCTTTGGCAGTTCTATCTTGACGGAAAGTGTTATAGTTGGGTATGGAATCTCAGAATTTTTGGTGCCTTCCTAAGCCAGGATTCGGACACGGCAAGGACATCAGGGTTGGCAGAGTGTGGTAAAGCGGTGAGTAAGGCAAACTTGGGGAGGAGGCTTCTGATGTTGACATGCATGAGGCCAAGGCTTTTTCGATCACAGAAGTCAACAAATGAGGGTGACTGGGACATGCAGGGCCTGGGTTTACCTCCACATCACCCGAGGAACAGAGGAGTAGTAGGATGAGGGTGCGGCTAAGGCTATCAAAACTGGTCGCCTAGAGCGTTGGGGACAAAGAATAAAAGGAGCAGATTTATGGGCGTGGTAGAAATAGATTCTGTGGCATAATGTGCAGACAGGGTATGGTGGGGCGTGGGTACAGCGGAGGCAAGCCCAGGCACTGTGATGATAAGAGAGGTGTATCTCTGGACATGCTGGTCTCAATGTGAGGTCACCGCATTGTGGGGGGTGGACCAAGGGGTATCAGAGGTACGGAGAGTGGAACTACAGGGTCCATTGCAAACCAAAACAATGATAATGATAACTAGCCTGAACAACAGTATGCAAGGCATATTGATATTTGAGAGAGACATACAATAAGGCATAAAGTGATTGCAGGCTTGATTGGGAGAGCTAGCTAAAACAACAGGTAAGATAACACAAGATAGCACAATAACAGGGTGCTAGTCTAACACAGCAACAACAGGTAAAAATGCGACGACTAGGCAGAGAGGGTCGGATTAACTACACACAGATCCTGAGTTAAAACACAGAGCCGACAGATAAAACACAAATAACAGAATGGAGTACCGTGAATTAATGGACAGTCAAGCATGCATCAGCTATGTAGCCAAGTGATCATAGTGTCCAGGGGCAGCCGTAGATGGAGCAGGGAGGCCTTCACTAAGCTAGCACGCGGCGTTTAAAGTTAGTAGCCCGGGGTGGTCTGCTCAGACGGAGGGGTCTGCTCAGACGTGGTCGTGTCGACAGAGAATCCAAGCCAGATGGCGATGGCGAAAGAGAGTTGTGAATTGTGTTTGCTAACTGGTGCTAGCTTCGTGGCAGTGGCGCTAGCTACAAGCTAGCTGTGAGATCAGAAGTAGTGGCTCAGGGATTACGGCAGGAATCCGGCGTTGTTGTCGAGAGACAGTCCGATGCTGGTAAATTGGTGAGTAATATCCAGGCTAATAACAGGGCTGGTGTCTGTGCAGAAGGTAAAAGCTACTAGCAGCGGCAAAAAAAAAAAAGGCTAAATTAGCTGTAGCTGGTATTGTAGCCCAAGAATTCGCTGGTAGACCTCTTCAGCTAGCCGGCAGATGGGCCTAGCTCGAGGCTAGCTCAAGGCTAACTGTGTGCTTTCGGGACAGAGGTGTTAGCCAGTAGTAGCCACTCGGTTGCAGCTAGCTAGCTGTGATGATACGGTGTAATTGTCCAGAGCTTGCGTCAGGAATCCGGTGATGTGGTAGAGAAAAAGCAGTCCTATATGCTCTGGGTTGATATCGCGCTTGCAGACTGGCAGGTATTGGCCCGGTATTGAAGCTGGCGTGTCCGAGTTGAGGGTGAAGACCGCAGCAGTGGCTAACTGACTACTAGTAGTAGCTTATCTGGCTAGCTTCTGATTGGGGTTACGGTTCTAAAGTATAAAAAAATAGCAGGTCCGTACCACATTGGGTGAGGCGGAATGTAGGAATGTATATTCAGTTCCTAGATGGAAAGTGAAATAAAATATATACGAAATGTATACGAAAAATACGAAGACTATTTACACGGGACAGGACAAACAAAGACACGTCCGAATGCTACGCCATCTTGGAATACCATACAAAAATGTCAAGAACTTTGAAAGTTTCTTCAAGTGCAGTCGCAAAAACCATCAAGCGCTATGATGAAACTGGCTCTCACAAGGTCCGCCACAGGAAAGGAAGACCCAGAGTTACCTCTGCTGCTGTGAACAAGTTAATTAGAGTTACCAGCCTCAGAAATTCAGCCCAAATAAATGCTTCACAGAGTTGAAGTAACAGACACATCTCAACATCAGCTGTTCAGAGGAGGACGGTGTGAATCAGGCCTTCATGGTCGAATTGCTGCAAAGAAACCAATACTAAAGGACACCAATAAGAAGAAGAGACTTGCTTGGGCCAAGAAACACGAGCAATGGACATTAGACCGTTGGAAATTTGTAATTTGGTCTGAAGTCCAAATTGAAGATTTTTGGTTCCAACCGCCGTGTCTTTGTGAGACGCGGTGTGGGTGAACGGATGATCTCCGCATGTATATTTCCCACCGTAAGGCTTGGAGGAGGTGGTGTTATGGTGTGGGGGTGCTTTTCTGGTGACACTGTGATTTGTTTTGAATTCAAGGCACACTTAACCAGAATGGCTACCACAGCATTCTGCAGCTATACGCCATCCCATCTGGTTTGGGCGTAGTGGGACTATCATTTATTATTCAACAGGACAATGACCCAACACACATACAGGCGGTGTAAGGGCTATTTTACCAAGAAGGAGAGTGATGGAGTGCTGCATCAGATGACCTGGCCTCCACAATCACCCAACCTCAACCAAATTGAGATGGTTTGGGATGAGTCGGACTGCATATTGAAGGAAAATCAGTCAACAAGTGCTCAGCATATGTGGGAACTCCTTCAAGACTGTTGGAAAAGCCTTCCAGGTGAAGCAGGTTGAGAGAATGCCAAGAGTGTGCAAAGCTGTCAAGGCAAAAGGTGGCTATTTGAAGAATCTCAAATATAAAATATATTTTGTTTAACACTTTTCTTTGGTTACTACATGATTCCACATGTGTTATTTCATAGTTTTGATTTAGAAAATAGTAGAAATAAAGAAAAACCCTTGAATGAGTATGTGTTCTAAAACTTTTGACTGGTACTGTATATATTTCCTGAGCTTTCTTAGTGTTTATGTCTTAGACATAAACTCAGCAAAAAAAGAAACATCCTCTCACCGTCAACTGCGTTTATTTTCAGCAAAGTTAACATGTGTAAATATTTGTATGACATAACAAGATTCAACAACTGAGACATAAACTGAATAAGTTCCACAGACATGTAACTAACAGAAATTGAATAATGTGTCCTTGAACAAAGGGCGCGGGGTCAAAATCAAAAATAACAGTCAGTATCCGGTGTGGCCACCAGCTGCAGTAAGTACTGCAGTGGAACTCCTCCTCATGGACTGCACCAGATTTGCCAGTTCTTGCTGTGAGATGTTACCCCACTCTTCCACCAAGGCACCTGCAAATTCCCGGACATTTCTGGGGGCAATGGCCCTAGCCCTCACACTCCAATCCAACAGGTCCCAGACGTGCTCAGTGGGATTGAGATCCGGGCTCTTCGCTGGCCATGGCAGAACACTGACATTCCTGTCTTGCAGGAAATCACGCACAGAACGAGCGGTATGGCTGGTGGCATTGTCATGCTGGAGGGTCATGTCAGGGTGAGCCTGCAGGAAGGGTACCACATGAGGGAGGAGGATGTCTTCCCTGTAACGCACAGTGTTGAGATTGCCTGCAATGACAACAAGCTCGGTCCGATGATGCTGTGACACACCGCCCCAGACCATAACGGACCCTCCACCTCCAAATCGATCCTGCTCCAGAGTACAGGCCTCGGTGTAAAGCTCATTACTTTGACGAACTAGGAGACTCTGAAATTTCTGACTTGCTAACTGGTTGTAGTTAATCACATGCGGTGTTCAAAGAATTAACAAAAAAAAGATTCTGACTATCTTAGCTTGTGAACACGGCATAAAACCCAGCCCTGAAACAAAAATAATTTGCACGTCATCTCATAGGAAGACACAGAAGACTCAAGGAAAATCTGATTCCAAATATATCATACTTTGAATATAACGATAACATTGACTTACATCATGGGTAAACTCTGGCTATCGTCTTTCATGTCAAAAAAGTGGATTTTTACTGGTGTGGGCATTTAAAGGCCCAGCTAGTCAAAATTGTATCAGCTGATGCAACGAACACTAAGAGTGAAAAAATGTGTTCAGTGTCATTTCCTGATAGTTGCTGGTTGAAAAAGCAATCTACACAGGACCTTCTAATCAGCAGCTTTGCATGGCTGGGAGTTTCAGCTTTGGTGCGATGGTGACATCCCCATGCAGTAAATTGGTTAATAGACCAAAAAACAAAGAGTTCCAAACCTCTGCCAATAACAGCTAGTTTTCCCCTCCCTACCCAGACAATAGCTAGATTTCCATTCAATTGGAGACAAATTTTCATGCAAATATTCTAAAATACACATAACGAAAACATGCACATTTTCCCAAAAGTGGCGTGTTTCCACCAAGCTGACCTGTTGCGGATATAAATCAGTGCACGATGACGTAGGGCACGCAAAATGTACTTTTGCTTACGTTTTCATGTACCGAATAAAAATCAAAAGTTTGATGTGTTTACATCGCATTTCCAACTCTGATAGTTTTATCACAAAAACTGTTGCGTTAAATAGCAAATGTGCCCACTCTGGTCTTGGCACATGCGTACGGTTTTCAGATAGAGTGTGGGTAGGCGTTGCAGGTAGGCTAGTCTACATGATGAGATTATTATGGATAAGAGAGAGAATATTTTAATTTGTCAAACAGCAGTCAAGCATCATGCCACAAGAATAAGACCCGCAATATTTACGAACAAATGGCAGCATTTACAAAATTGTGCCAAAACTTCCTGTTTCGATCACAGCTGTCGCAATGACTTATTCGCATAAAAACTGGATGGAAACATGATTTGTCCTAGCAAAATTCTTGCTTGAGAAATATTGTTTTTCGAAAAAGCATTTAAAAAAAACACTTTTTAGGGAAGTCTATTACAGTAAAGTACTTGTTAACCAGAAATTATTTTATCTTTTTTCATATTAACTAGTCTAGATCCACTTGTAGGTTCTTGTGATTCAGCTATATGCCTGAATCCCAGATGAATGAGAGATGCACCATCTTGAATGATGAAGTACCATCTTTCCCATTTCATTTGGAATTACAGGATATAGCTGGATCTTCACAATTGAAGACGGGAGGTGGGACGTGGGACGTGGACTCTATCTAAATTAGGCAATTCATTCTGGAGTGAACCATCACTTTCCAGTACAGCACGCACATATTTATTCACAAGTGAGCTATTAATGCCGCATTCAAGTGCTAGTCGGAAGTAGGAAACTCGAAGATGTTAGACTTGCTAATTGTTTGAACGCGGCACGTGTAACTGCAAACAGTTAGTAAGTCTTACTTTTCTTAGTTTCCTAGTTCCGACTATTATTATACCTTTATTTCAACAAGGAACACAGACTGAGACCAAGGTCTCTTTTACAGCTGGGCCCTGCATATACATGTTTACACATACAGTTTAGGTACAATGATTAAAAAACTAAACAAGACAAACAAAACGATCACAGATAATATATATATATATTTTTAAATACAGCAACAGATTTCATTTACACATAGGTTATTCTACTAACAGCACAAGAACTTGCATTACCCGAAACACTTACAAGCAATACAAAAAAAAAATGCTCCAATAAATATTTAAAATGAGTAAGGGGGACAAGAGTCTCAAGTTTAAGTTTAGTCTGCAGGCTATTCCATAGGCAAGGAGCGTAACAGGAAAAGGCAGCCATACCCAACTCGGTGGAAATCGCATGGGCCTCAAGTGTAATCCATGCTTGAGACCTGGTTTAAGGAATTATAATTCTAATATTGATGAGTGATGATAAATAAGAAGGTAGTTTATTCAGAAGTGCTTTATAGACAAACACGAGAGCATGTTGTTCTCGTTTCACGGACAGCGAAGTCCAACCCACATTATGATATAAACACAGTGGTGAGTTCTGTAGCTAGCAACCGTAATATACCTAAGTGCGCAATGATAAGTAGCATCCAGCGATTTAAGTGTTGATGCCGTAGCATGCATGCAAATAATATCCCCATCATCTATAACAGACATAAAAGTAGCTTGCACAATTTGTCTTCTATTTGTAGAGGACAAGCATGTCCTGTTTCTATAGAGGAAGCCTAGTTTGATTTTTAGCCGTTTACAAAGTTAGTCAATATACATTTTAAAAGACAGTTTATCATCCAACCATATCCCTAAGTATTTATATGCAGAGACCTGATTAATTCGAGAACCATCTAAGCTCGTAAGTGAAAGTGTATTTTCAACCAAGTTTTTGAACCTATTAAAAATCATAAAATGTGTTTTCTTTGCATTTAAAACAAGTTTCAGCTGTATAAAATACCCTTGTAATATCTTAAAATCTGTCTCCAATAGTGATAATGCTTGGTCAGCCGTTGAAGCGATAGAGTACATGACAGTGTCATCAGCATATAAATGATTTTGACACTTTCTTATCTCATCACCGATATTGTTTATGTAAAGAGTGAACAGTAATGGACCAAGTATAGAACCTTGTGGGACCCCTTTAACCAACTCCAATGGCTCTGACTGGATGCCGTCGACTCTAACAGCCTGACTTCTATCCTTTAGATAGTCATGAAACCAACGACAGGCATCCAGTCCCAGTCCTATTGACGACAGCTTACCCAAAAGTATCGCATGGTCTACAGTGTCAAAAGCTTTAGATAAATCTATGAACAAGGCGGCACAGTACTTTCTATTATCTAGGGCATTAGTAATATCATTTACAACACGTACAGTGGCCGTAATAGTACTGTGTTTAGGTCTAAAGCCAGATTGATTACTAGAAAGAGTATTGTTAACAGTTAAAAAAGATTGTAGTTGCCTATTCACCAGTGACTCTAGAATTTTAGCCAAACAGGAGAGCTTAGAGATGGGCCGATAATTATCCAATTCACTACCATCACCTCCCTTGAGGAGTGGTAAAACAAAAGCTGTTTTCCAAGATTCAGGAATCTATCCTATGACAAATGTTTGATTAAAGATATGCGTCACTACACCAGCAATAATAGGTGCCGCACACTTGAGTAAAAATGGATCCAGATTGTCAGCGCCTAATGATTTCTTAGAATCTATAGCAGATAGTGCAGATAAGACCTCATCTTCTGTGACTTTTTGAAAATTAAAAACCGGCTTACTGTTTTCCACATCAGCTGAAGGCCGAGGGACTGAAACAATAGACCGGTCAGGATCATGTTGGCCATTTTTTCTTTCAAAAAGAAAACCAGTAGAAATAAAATGCTTATTAAAAACATCACACATTTCAGTTCGGTCACTGATTCCGATGTAATTCCAGATTCCGATGTAATTTGCTTCGGCAGGGAAGTCAAGGAGTTTCCTCGTTTAAGTGAGTTGACAGTTTTCCAGAATTTAGCGGGATCACCAGCAGACTCTGTCATAACATCAAGAAAATACCTAGATTTTGCCTTTTTTATTCCTCCGGTCCATTTATTTTTCAATTGTCTAAAAAGCAGCCAATCAGCTGTTTCACCAGTTTTCCTCGCCAAGGCCTATGCTTGAATCTTTTGCAGAAAAAGGATTTTCAAATCACAGAACCAAGGATTAGTTCGATTTTTTACCTTAAGTCGCTTTAACGGGGCGTGTTTATCAGCCATGAAGGTAAAAATGTACAAAAAGAAAGAGAACGCTAAAACTGGGTCCATTATGCAGTTTACGGATAAAAGCTCTGAATAATAAAGGTCATGGATAAAGGCTTGCTCTGAGAAGTGTTTATAGTTTCTCTTTAGAATTATACGAGGGTCAGGGTTTTTTAGCCTCGTATCTCTGATACATGCAATAGGGCAGTGGTCACTGATGTCATTAGCAAATAACCCATTAGCTATATATTTGTGAGGTGTATTTGTTAAGATAAGGTCTATTAATGTAGATTTTTGGGGGTCTTTTGGATTAGGACGGGTAGGTATAGTTATTAGTTTAGTAAGATTTAGTTCGTTACAAATATCTTTTAATTTAAACGATGCTGGCATCAGCCAGTCCAGATTGAGATCTCCGATAATCAATAATTCAGAGGTTGTATAATTCGACATTAACTCAAACAATTTGCTTAGTGCAGATACCGGAGCTGAGGGTGGGTGATAGAGCAGATACCACGGAAGCTGAGGGTGAGTGATAGAGCAGATACCGAAGCTGAGGTGGGTGATAGAGCAGATACCGAAGCTGAGGGTGAGTGATAGAGCAGATACCGAAGCTGAGGGTGAGTGATAGAGCAGATACCGAAGCTGAGGGTGGGCGATAGAGCAGATACCGGAGCTGAGGGGTGGGTGATAGAGCAGATACCGAAGCTGAGGGTGAGTGATAGAGCAGATACCGAAGCTGAGGGTGGGTGATAGAGCACATACGGAGCTGAGGGTGGGTGATAGAGCAGATACCGAAGCTGGAGGGTGAGTGATAGAGCAGATACCGAGCTGAGGGTGGGCAATAGAGGCAGATACCGGAGCTGAGGGTGGGTGATAGAGCACATACCGGAGCTGAGGGTGGGTGATAGAGCACATACCGGGAGCTGAGGGTGGGGGATAGAGCAGATACCGGAGCTGAGGGTGAGTGATAGAGCAGATAGGAGCTGAGGGTGGGTGATAGAGCAGATACCGGAGCTGAGGGTGAGTGATAGAGCAGATACCGGAGCTGAGGGTGAGGGATAGAGCAGATACCGGAGCTGAGGGTGAGTGATAGAGCAGATACCGGAGCTGAGGTGAGTGATAGAGCAGATACCGGAGCTGAGGGTGGGGATAGAGCAGATACCGGAGCTGAGGGTGAGTGATAGAGCAGATACCGGAGCTGAGGGTGGGTGATAGAGCAGATACCGGAGCTGAGGGTGAGTGATAGAGCAGATACCGGAGCTGAGGGTGAGGGATAGAGCAGATACCGGAGCTGAGGGTGAGTGATAGAGCAGATACCGGAGCTGAGGGTGAGTGATAGAGAAGATACCGGAGCTGAGGGTGGGGATAGAGCAGATACCGGAGCTGAGGGTGAGTGATAGAGCAGATACCGGAGCTGAGGGTGGTGATAGAGCAGATACCGGAGCTGAGGGTGGGTGATAAACTCCTGCTAGGTTAATAGTGCATTATGACCAAGGACCACATTTAGAACTAAGCAGTCATATGTTTCGTAACAGAAGTTGAAATGGACACAATGACATCTAGGTTGCATTTAACATATATGGCAATACCTCCTCCTCTACCCACCTCTGTCTGCTCTGTAGACATTATCCCAGCTAACAGAACATCTGTCTACCTCTACCCACTCTGTCTGCTCTGTAGACATTATACCCAGCTAACAGAACATTCTGAGTCTACCTCTACCACTCTGTCTGCTCTGTAGACATTATACCCAGCTAACAGAACATCTGAGTCTACCTCTACCCACTCTGTCTGCTCTGTAGACATTATACCCAGCTAACAGAACATCTGAGTCTGGAACAGAGACACAGAGCCAGGATTTAGATATAATCAATATGGCAGCATGTGATTGTGAGACCAGTATTTCAATCAAATCTAACTTTTGGATCAAGCTTCTAGCATTCAAATGAATAATTCCTAGGCCACTATTTCGAGAGCTCATATCAGATGGAGCATTCAAGGTAATATTAGATGAGTTACGCTTCCTTATGTAACTACTGACAGGCCTGAGTTGGATGGAGATGTGATTACTTTTAACAATACCCCTCTGCCTGTGTGAGGAAATAGCAACACGGTACCTTGACAGTAGTGTAACAATAACAAAGTCCATCAAAAGTTTAATCCATGTTAGCAGCACCTGTAGAGCTATTTAAAGCTATGGGGGGAGCAGTCAGTATAGCCTGATGGGGAAATCGACCAATTCCGAGTATCAACCCCCATCGCTATATATTGTCAGTTCTCACATGCCCTGTATGAGGCGATAGTGAGAGCCAGGTTTGAGGAGAGAATGCTTGTACCATACCTATTCAGATGTAATCCATCCCGGAGAAATACATTTGGACGATGTAGAAAAGCTGTAAAATTGTCCACATATTGTATGCTTATTGAACAACAATAACCTTTAAACCAGATGTGTAGCTGGCGTATACGACTGAAATTATTATCCGTAGAGCGTGGAGACGGGAATGGACCTGAAATAATGCATTGTTTAGCGCGTGAACGCGGCATAAGTCCAACAACAAGACACAAAGAGTGATTAAGGTTTTTAATTATAGTCAGTTACTAAAATTCTACATTTCATAAAAAAACTAAGTAAAACTGAACAGGTACACTTAAAGATTCCCATTGTTGTAGTGTTTAATCATATAGTAATATTTTGTGCTTAGAAAAATAGCAACATATAATACTTTATTATATTTAACATTTATTTTCAAATAATAAGGAAGAAAAAGATTTACACAACAGTAACCTAAATGCATCTGTACAGCAAAGGACCCTGTAATCTACTGACCAGAAGACAATGCATGATACATTTCTTCAGATAAAAAAGTATTTTCCTGACGAAATTATTCCCTGTAAAATGCACTAAATTGTTTTTTCATGTTTGATTAATCAAATCCTGATCTACACTAACTGCACTTTGATACATTCTCTAAAGATTTGTAACATTTTAACTTTTGTTTTATTTAAGATGCCATCATCATGATCTTAGCATTTTAAAACAGCTATTATTTGCAGCATTGCATGGTTTGACCTATGTAGAGAAGTACAAAAAATTCTAATAAAAAAGCATAAATAAAAAAAAAAGAATTATGTATTGATTCAATAATTGCACTGTGTGTTGGCTCATGCAGCGAATTGAAGAAATCTGCGACATGAAAAACCAGCATTCTACTGTCAGCATAGGGATCAGTGTCTGGCAAAAAAAGAACGAAACAAATAAAAAGAATAGCACACCAACTACCTCCTCATTGTGTTCTTTCCTATGACTAGTATAAGCTCAAATGCTCACCCCACGTTACAGCCAAATACAAATACAGGCAGGGCAGGCTAGCGGTTAAGAACGTTGGGCCAGTAACCAAAAGTTTGCTGGTTCGAATCCCCAAGCCGACCAGGCGGGAAAAATCTGCCGATGTGCCCTTGAGCAAGGCACTTAACCATAATTGCTCCTGTAAGTCGCTCTGGATAAGAGCGTCTGCTAAATGACTAAAATGTAAAAATGCACACTACAAAACAGGTTCAAATAAAAGCAGTAATTTCTGTTGTGATCAAAATATTATGCATTACAGTTGTCATTATTAGAACTCTCCAAAGTTTCAGTCTAACAAATCACAGAAATCTATACACAATTATCCCAGAGCTTTTCCAGTCTTGGGAACGGCAAATCCCACAGTCGTCTTCCTCCTTATCCTCTTTCTGCAGCTTCCTCTCTAACATGTATTATTACTGTGTTTATTATTGTAGCCGTAATTATTATTACTGTAATGTTATTACATTTACATCTCTGCAACATGGGTTAACTGTGCAATACAGAGTAAAAGCAGAAAAAAGGCAACATCGAAAGAGGCGGCAAAAGGTCTTTGTCAGGGGAACCAAGTCCCTGAGGGATAACACACATCGGCAGGGTGGCTCCCAGTCAGCCCTCTCGGTCAAGCCCATCTGCCAGCTCTCCACTTTGTTGGCACTTGGTCCCCCCTACTGTCCAGGAGAAATACTGCATCTGGTCCTCAGTCCCCGTTTTCAGTTCAGTCAATTCCAGGGCCTTCCTTGATAATCTGTACAGTACATTCAGCAACATAAAAAAGGCAGTCTGTTTAGGGAGCACCAAGACCCTACGACTCCTCTCCAGAGACTCTGCCAGCCACTGGTTAAGAAAGTGCTTTCCAGTATAGGGTGGATGCTAAGGCCGGTGGAACCTAAAGAAAGGGACATCAATGATAATTTGATCAATCACAACAACTCAACATATCAAAAAGGTATTTTCCAAGGCTGTAAGAGCCGCCAATTAAAGGGACCGAAACAAATGTCTTGGTATGTTAATTCAAGATCTATATTATGGAATGGTGTATATAACTTCATGTTGTCCATAAGCTGAGGAAGTACCTTGTATAGATCCTACTGTCTTCATGAACCTCCATTTCAGAGCTCTTAAAGTCATTGAGCTCCTTCCGAATGGCAGCCTGGACGAAGGAGGGAAAGTTAATATAGTGAAGACTTGCATAAACAGCATCTAAATACTAAAGTAAAGACAGAAATATATACTTCCTTTTCTGGGCAATAAGATATACTGGTGTCAATAAATAAGTGCATTACAAGCCGTGATTTAGGGAGCTATGAGTGACAGCTGATTGTACCTTGTCGGCGGGTGTTAGCTTGGTCCAGGGCTTGTCCGCTCGCCGATCGTAATCATTGGCTGTGGTGACCTCCACATACTCGTGGAAGCGCAAGATCTTTCTGGCCTGAAGCTCAGCAACCGTGGGCCTCTGACTCAGCTAGAGGAGTTAAATTAAGAGTTTAAAGGGATACTTCAGGATTTTGGCAATGATGAACTTTATCTACTTCCCCAGAGTCAGATGAATTTATGTTCAGTATGAAGGAAGTTAGAGGTAGTTTTGCGAGTCAAAATGGTATCCACAAGTTCATCTGAATCTGGGGAAGTAGATAAAGCGCCTCATTGCCAGTCTCCCTTGAAGAAGACAACCTTCCATCTTCTCTCGTTTTATAACAATTCACTCTAGTTAATCCTCTGTATGTAAATGTTCTGTTAAATGAGAGAACTATCTTATTACAGGTAACAGTTGTGCGTGTGTCACTGGTCTTACCTTCCTGGTGAGCCTACGTTTGATCTCTCGAACCTCTGCCTGCCTGTCTACCTGGTTCTTGGCTGAAAAGGAGAGAGAGAGAGCAGGGTTCTGTACAGGGTTCTAAACCAATGTTTAGAACCCTGTACAGACATTCACCAAATTGTGCAATTGTTGTCTTTTTCACAAAAATTTGAATTTCCAATGGGACTTAATAAAGGTACAAATACAAAAGTACACTGACATAATTTTTTCTTCTAATCCACGATGATAAGTGGCCTCATGCACTTGGAATGTGGCCTCATTTATATAAATAATAAGAATCCTTACTGAGAGAGAAATACCAGTGGGGATTGATCAGTGATTAGGTGAAAACCTAGGCCCCATTCTAATTCCATAAAAGTGCATTATTCCTTCCTCCCTTCAAGGTCTCTGATTAGACATGATCAGACAGGTGAAGGCAAGGGCTCCACGCCTCCACCACAAAGCCTTCACCTGTCGAAAAAATTGTGATGGGGAGTTGGAAAGACTTACGTTGAAGGATGTTTCTCTGCTCCAGCTCCTCTGCACTGGGTCTCTGGCTGAGACGCCTAGAGGATAGAAGTTAGAATATCAATATCACATCAACCTTGTGTTAGATTTGGTGTGTGTATATGTGGAGAGAAAAGAGAGAAAGAGAGAAGAGGAAAGAGTGAGAAGAAAATGATAGTGAGACTCTGTGGCTTTATCTATTACCTTGTGAGTGCAGAGCCTATTTGTGTGCGTATGGCATCCCATTGCTCCCTGCTCTGCCACGTCAGCCCTGTTGACCCTTGGTGTGTGTGTCCTGGTGTGTGTCCCGGAGTGCATCGTTCGGTGTGACCGCTGGACTTGTCCTCTCGAGCATGTTTCTCTGGGGCGTGTCGGTTACTCAGTTTCAAAGCTAAAGTGTCTTTCCTTCTGACCCTGCTGGCCAAAGCACCTGAACAAGAACCACAGAGAGATGTAGTCAGGTATACAAAGATATACAGTACCAGTCATTAGTTTGGGCACACCTACTCATTCAAGAGTTTTCTTTATGTTCACTATTTTATACTTTGTAGAATAATAGTGAAGACATCAAAACTATGAAATAACACATATGGAATCATGTAGTAACCAAAAAAGTGTTAAATAAATCAAAATATATTTAAATGTTTGAGATTCTTCAAAGTAGCCACCCTTTGCCTTGACAGCTTTGCAAACTCTTGGCACTCTCTCAACCAGCTTCACCTGGAATGCTTTTCCAACAGTCTTGAAGGAGTTCCCACATATGCTGAGCACTTGTTGGCTGCTTTTCCTTCAGTCGGCGATCCAACTCATCCCAAACCATCTCAATTGGGTTGAGGTCGGGTGATTGTGGAGGTCAGGTCATCTGATGCAGCACTCCATCACTCTCCTTCTTGGTCAAATAGCCCTTACACAGCCTGAAAGTGTGTAGGGTCATTGTCCTGTTGAAAAACAAATTATAGCCCCACTAAGCGCAAACCTGATGGGATGGCGTATTGCTGCAGAATACTGTGGCAGCCATGCTGGTTAAGTGTGCCTTGAATTCAAAATAAAATCAGACAGTGTCACCAGCAAAGCACCCCTACACTTCCTCCACCGTGCTTCAGATCATCCGTTCACCTACTCTGCGTCTCACAAACACACAGCAGCTGGAACCAAAACTCAAATTTGGACTCATCAGACCAAAGGACAGATTTCTACCGGTCTAATATCCATTGCTCGTGTTCCTTGGCCCAAGCAAGTCTCTTCTTCTTATTGTTGTTTTTTAGTAGTTGTGTCTTTGCAGCAATTTCGACCATGAAGGCCTGATTCACACAGTCTCCTCTGAACAGTTGATGTTGAGATGTGTCTGTTACTTGAACTCTGAAGCATTTATTTGGACTGCAAATTCTGAGGCTGGTACCTGTACCTCTGCAGCAGAGGTAACTCTTTACTTCCTTTGCTGTGGCGGTCCTCATGAGAGCCAGTTTCATCATAGCGCTCGATTGTTTTTGCGACTGCACTTTTATTTATCCATTATTTTACCAGGTAAGTTGACTGAGAACACGTTCTCAGCAACGACCTGAGGAATAGTTACAGGGGGGAGGAGGGGGATGAAAGAGCCAATTGTAAACTGGGGATTATTAGGTGACCGTGATGTTTGAGTAGGTGTGTCCAAACCTTTGACTGGTACTGTATAGGTATCATGTGTGGCTCAATTGGTAAGAGTGCAGTGCTAACAATGCCAAATGACGGGTAAATTCCCGCAGGGATCATAGTCACATCATAGCTCACTCTACTGTAAAATGTGTAAAATGTGTCTGATAGGTGGCATATATATTTTTACAGTATTTTAAAGATGCTGCTGTATCTGAGTATAAATGTTTATCCATAAAGCAATTCAAGTGAGACAGAGATACATACTGGGTGGAGGCTCATCCTCCTCATCATCCTCGTCTGAATCTTCATCTTTATAGAGCACTGGCCCGTCCGAGTCGCTGTCGTCCCTTTGCAAGTCCTGCTGTTCTTCCTCCTCCTCCTCCTCACTGCTGTTGGGTCCCTCAGGGATGACGTTGATGCTGGGCTCTCCCACCATGCACCTCCTGCTCCGTGGCTCCAGCTCTGGCTGGGGGAGCTCCCCATCATACTCCTCCTCTTCTTCGTCATCATCCTCCTCCTCCTCCTCCTCCTCCGAGTAGTCATCCTCAGCCCTGATAGTGAGAAATGGAGCGATGGAGACCAGATGAATTTTCAACAGAAATAGGAAAAGCCGTCAGTCACATATCATTATTGATGGAGCTGATAATAAATCATTGGCATCACAGAAAGATTGTGTGGCTAGATCCTTTCATAAGTCCTTGCCAACTTTACACCTAATGTGTAAAGGTGTGTGTTTTACTCAAGTCTAGAACATTGACGAAATACCCACAGTGACATATAGGACTCACAGTTTCAGAGGCTGGATGCTGACGGCTAGGGGCCGGCTGCGGTCCCCCTGGTACTCGGGCGGTGTCTCGAAGAGCAGGGAGTGAGCTGAGCGCTGGGAGCTGTCGGGATGTGGCTGGGCTGGGCCGGGGCTGGACAGGGCCCTCTGGATCATGATGTGCAGGGGGACGGGGGCCGGCCGCTGGGGGGGCTCATTGGTGGGGCTGGGGGGGTCAAAGAGCAAGGGCTGGGGGATGGGATGTTGGTAGGAGTGCTGGTGGTGGAGGTAGTGCGCTTGCAGATGCTGGCGGGGGGGAGAAGGGGGGATGTGGTTGGGTAAGGGCGGTGACGGGGGAGGCATCTGGAAGCCCGCTGAGTGGTTATGATGGTCCTCAGGAGAAAGCAGGGAAGGGGAAGGGGTGGAGACAGACTGGGTGGACGCAGACGGGTCCTCTGGGTTGCGCTTTGTGACAGGGGTGGTCCTCTTGGGGGGCATCGGTGGGGAGGGCTTAGTTGGCACAAGGCTGGTACCGGCCTGGGTGAGGTTGCCTGTGGGATGGAGAAACAGTTTCTTATCAGAGTGTGTGACACATTCAAACACACATGTTCACTTACTTTATTAACCTAAATCTGGGATTTCAACTGCGGATCAAGTGAGTGCACTTGCTTGTTTACGTCTCCATTTACATGTAAGATCGAGCCCAAGTAACATGGGTGAGTGCATATGAATGGATATACACACCCAGATCACATGACTGAGTCCACATGAATGCATAGGTCGACAAACCCAGGTCACATGACTGGGTCCACATGAGTGTATCCGACAGGGTCTTACATTACAAACGGGTGCATGTGGCAATCAAGGTTACAGTGAGGGTTTGAATAAGTACACATGCTCTAGAACACACACAGACCATATACAAATCGAATTGGCCAGTATGCATCCATCGCTTCTTAGCATCTCTGAACTGAGAATTATGAAAAAACCCTGTTCAACCAAGCTGGAATAGACATTTTGCGATTGCATGCAAACCTTTAAATACGTAAGCTCGATGCAGTTGCTGATGAATGTGTCAACATGAAATAGCATTAAAATACAAAGCCATGGAGACATACTGCATTGGAGTACAATAGATCACAGCAGCAGACTGATTGAGCGCCAGACATGAAGCATGCTATAGACTGGATTATAACATCTGCTTTAAACAGTCAAGCCCTTTATCTGCCCTTCTCCCCTCTCTCGCTCCAGAGCAGATGTGTGGATTAGCCTTTATGGGGCAGCCTGGTCTGCGCTGCGCTGCGCTGCGCTGCCACAGCTAGCCATCACGGGAGACACTCAGTAACTCCCCCATTCACATGCCAGAGGTGGTAGTACACATATGGTGGTCAGAGGCCCACGTACACCCACACCTCACTCAACCTTGTTACGCGCATGCAGCCTAACGTGGCATGAGCAGAAGAGAGCACTCAATCCAGGCCGTTATAGGTTAGTCCATCAGTTGCATCCAGGTAGCGTTTGGCATGAGGCTTTTCAAGTCAGGATGATGCAATATGATGACGCAAGTGACCAGAAGGTTGACATTAACAGGGGTGTGGCATACAGCCACACATACAACGCAGGCTTGGGAAGACGTTAGAGAGACAGGGTGGGCACCGTTGCTGCGGCGATGCCAGTGAAGAGGGGCATTGGTGGGCATCCTTTGTTTTACCTGACCGCAGGCCTCTGCCGTCCCGCCGGCACAGGTAGACAGGGAGGGACAGGTAGACATCATAGTCGCCCTCGCGTTTCCAGCAGGACCAGTAGAGGGGCAGTTGGGAGTCATTCTGGTTCTCACCCCCCTGTAGAGTGGAGGCTGGCAGGGGACGAGAGGCACGACACACAGGCCTTCAGCTCTCATATAGGCTCGCTGAATGTATACACTGTGTATAGGGTGACCAGACATCCCTGATTTCCAGGGACAGTCCCCAATTTTAGTGGCCTGTCCCTGGCTAGAGCTGCCCCCCCCCAAAAAAAATATCCCCGATTATCCCTCAGAAAGAAAGATGCAACTGTTGATATTGAAGTTTATATTTCAATAATCAAAACACTGTATCCAGTCAGATTTGCATGTACAAATTGTCTATCCCTGTACCAAACTTGTTTGACCATTTATGAGAACGTTTGATCATTGATACAAACATGTAACCACTGCATGAACAACCATACCCACCAGGCTGCTAAACAAGTGATTCTAAAATGACTAGCCTAAGATAACGGTGGAGGGGTAATCCATTTCTGTGTTAGAATTAATACGTATTTGAAAGGAATATAGTGAAAATTGATAGTTAACTATAGTTCCATAACATTGTATTTTATATTTTTGCACAGCTAGCCCCATATAAAAAAATCCATGATTTTCATTCCAATATCTGGTCACCTTAACCTTAACTACACATACACCAGGGTGGTGTTCATTTGGGCACGTCGTAGCACAACATTTTAAATACAGTCCAGGTAGTCCTTCCTGGTTTCAGCCATTTAAAAAAAAAAATGTGTGGTGTCTTATGAACACGACCAAGGTGGATATGCTTACACTGAACGCACTACCAGCACCCAGAACAAGAGGGTTTGTGTAATTAGAGTACTGCGCTAAGTGTCTGAGGGGCTTGCCTGGGCTGTGAGAGGGGCATCAATGGGGAAAGTGAAGAGGTTATCAAAACTCCTTCAGCTTCAGGCCCTCTAGGTTAGCCGGTGAAGTAATCACTCTGTACCTAGCTACCTGTTAGGAATTTTCCTAATTAACTAGTGGAATACCTTTGAAAAGTCACTACTGGCTCAGCTAGCATTCGTATACAGTTTGATATGTTTCAACAGCAGCTGGGCAAGCAATGATTGCATATTCCGTATCATGTCGGATCAGATTATAAATCTACAAGTATCCGATAACTTTTCCCAGTAGTTTATGATAACCTTGGTTTGAACATTACCTAACAAAATGCACTGGCTAAAATGCATTGTTGACAGTAACGGAACGTATTGTAATTGTACCAAATTAAGAATGCAGCGAAGCAACTTCTTATTGCCGTTTCTCCTTCCTGCTACATCATGAAAAAACCCCATTGTTCAGAGTATTGTATGCCACCCCTTTTAACATATCCGACATGGTTTAATACATCGGAATTGTTTACATAATGTGAGAGCTGAAATGTCTACATACATTCTAGAACGTACATATGAAATAGCTTGACAGACTATAGATGGCAAATAGGTGACACGAGCGCATGGCAAATGACTTCCAAGCCCACTAGCTCCAGGCTAAACCAACCAACCTACATGTAAAAATGACACAGGAAACTAGAGGGGATATATACAAAAAATGTGTTTAAACAGTCCTAAGGTAATAGGCGTATCAGATCTCGAAGAGAACAACAGTGAATAAAGTCAGGCTCCCCTGACGAGAAACGCCCCTGGTAAAAACAACATTAATATTGTCTTCGTATGGAGCTGAGCAGCAGCAGGCTCAGAGCCACCAGAGTCAGTGGTGTCCTGGGAGAGTACAATGCCAGGGAAAATCTCTGCTCTGCTGCTGCTGTCTAAAATAGTTCAGTCTTATTAAGTTATCGTCTGGGGAACAGCTGCTGGAGCCGCAGGGATAACATCATTATAAAGATGAGTGGCAAAGTGTGTGTGTGAGATAGAATGCGCGCGACGTGCACATGTCCCTTGTAGTAACGCCTATGCATGTAACGTGAGTCTTCTGCAGACATGCGTGCATGTGACACTTGACTACATGTTACACGAGGAAGCTCCACTGAGTGAATGTGTGTGTGTGTGTGTGTGTGTGTGTGTGTGTGTGTGTGTGTGTGTGTGTGTGTGTGTTGTGTGTGTGATTGATGCAAGCTGCACCTGGTCTCCTCTGGCATCTCATTAGCTAATTCTGCATCCCGTGATTAAACAGGCAGCTGCGGTCCCTACTACTACAACCACACAACTAGTACTACTACTCACCTAACATGGAGAGCATTAACGCCCCTGTTGACGGGCTTGGGCAGTGGGAGGGGAGGCTGTTTGGTACCTGGGGGGTGGAGGATGGAGCGAAGGACACTACTGCTGAAGATTGGGGGTTGGCGCCTGCAGAGGAGACAGTTCGGGCAGGCATTGCAACTGCAGAGGAAGAAGAGGAGGAAGAGTACGTGGTTGCAGGGTGGTTGGATGGGGTGTGGGATGAGGGTGACCCTTCGCTGCCGGGCTCGGGGGTGGAGCTCATCAGCCATTGGGGGCATAACGGACTGTTTGGGGGGCAGAGACTCTCGGAGAGTGTCCCGCAGCAAATCTGGATCAGGAACAAAATGGCTCTCCGATTCTGCAAAACACACAGCACACAAAACACATGTTAATAACATACATGTGTTAAAGAGCACTATAACATTTATAACTAATCATCATCATGAGAGACACATGAGCACATTCGTGTCAAAGACCGTACACACTGCTAGCCTTTTTGGACGTGTTTGGCTCTTTCAAAAATGGAAAAGATACTATCTCATCCCTAAAAACATAAATGTTTCAGTCTTGGGTTGAAGCACTGAGCCAATTTGTGCTATTCACTCGCCACTCTAGTGTGTGTGTGTGTGTGTGTGTGTGTGTGTCAAAAACCTTGTATGAGATTGTCATTATCAGGGGATCCGCTGTGTAGATAAACAGTGCTGTAATTACAGTACTAAACCCCCATTCCCTAGCCTCCACCCTGCTTCTTATCCCACGCCATTCCTCAAAGCTGAAGTTTATTTATAGACAAGTCTTTATCACAGCTGTGTCACAGAGAAAATAGGAAATAGTGCCTTCAGAAAGTATTCACACTCCTTTACTTTTTTCAAATGTTGTTGTGTTACAAAGTGGGATTAAAATGTGTCCTTTTTTGTCAATGATCTACACAAAATGCTCTAATGTCAAGTGGAAGAAAAATTCTAACATTAGTTTTTTTTAATGGAAAATAAAACCATAATATATCTTCATTAGATAAGTATTCAACCCCTTGAGTCAATACATGTTAGAATCACCTTTGGCAGCAATTACAGCTCTGAGTCTCTGGCACACTGGATGGTACAAATATTTGGCCATTATTCTTTAAACAATTATTCAAACTCTGTCAA
>NC_036874.1:20422637-20458291 GCF_002910315.2 Salvelinus sp. IW2-2015 | reverse complement strand
TACTTGCGTACTATTGTTTGTACAGATGAACGTGGTACCTTCAGGCATTTGGAAATTGCTCCCAAGGATGAACCAGACTTGTGGAGGTCTACAATTTGTTTTCCTAAGGTCTTGGCTGATTTCTTTTGATTTCCCATGATGTCAAGCAAAGAGGCATTGAGTTTGAAGGTAGGCCTTGAAATACATCCACAGGTACACCTCCAATTGACTCAAGTGATGTCAATTAGCCTATCAGAAGCTTCTAAAGTCATGACATAATTTTCTGGAATTTTCCAAGCTGTTTAAAGGCACAGTTAACTTAGTGTATGTACATTTCTGAGCCACTGGAAGTGAAATAATCTGTCTGTAAACAATTGTTGGAAAAATTACTTGTGTCATGCACAAAACTATAGTTTGTTAACAAGACATTTTTGGAGTGTTTGAAAAACAAGTTTTAATGACTCCAATCTAAGTGTATGTAAACTTCCAACTTCAACTAAGTACAAATTGTTGAATCCCACACCTTGCTTAGAAATGATAGAAATGATCACACGCATGTTTTACGAACATTTCTGTTCGTACGCAACATTGATAAATGAGGGCCCAGGCTACTAAACAGGTGATTGTAAAATGACTAGCCTAAGAAAACTGTGGAGGGGTAATCAATGTCTGTGTTATAATTAATACAGGTATTTGAATGGAATATTTCAAAAATTCATAGTTAACAATAGTTCCATGCCATTGTTTTCTCTACATTTTTGCACAACTAGCCCCATATAATTTCCAATATCTGGTCACCATAACTACACATACACTAGGGTGATGTTCATTAGGGCACACCGTAGCACACCATTTTAAAAACAGTCCAGGTAGTCCTTCCTGGTTTCAGACATTTTTTTAAACGTGTGGTGTCTAATGAACACGACCAAGGTGGATATGCTTACACTGAACGCACTACCAGCACCCAGAAGAAGAGGGTCTGTGTAATTAGAGTGTTACGCTAAGTGTCTGAGGGGCTTGTCTGGGCTGTGAGAGGGGCACCAAGTGGGGAAAGTGAAGAGAGGAAATCAAAACTCCTTCCGTTTCGGGCCCTCTAGGTTAGCCGTTGGAAGTAATCACTCTGTACCTAGCTAACTGTTAGGAATATTCCTAACTAACTAGTGGAATACCTTTGAAATACCTTTGAAAACAGTCACTACAGGCTCAGCTAGCATTCATATACAGTTTGATATGTTTCAACAACAGCTGGGGAAGCAATGATTGCATATTCAGTACCATGCCGGATGAGATTTTAAATCTACAAAACCTACAAGTATCCCATAACTTTTCCCAGTAATTTATGATAACCTTGGTTTGAACATTACCTAACAAAATGCACTGGCTAAAATGAATTGTAGACAATAACTGAACGTATTGTAATTCTACCAAATTATGAATGCAGAAAGTTTATCAACGAAGCAACTTCTTAATGTCATTTCTCCTTCCTGCTACATGACTACATCATGAAAAGCCCACATTTTTCAGAGTATTCTATGCCCCATTTTTTAACATATCCGACATGGTTTAATACATCGGAATTGTTTACATAATATGACAGCTGAAATGTCTACACACATTCTAGAACGTACATATGAAATAGCTTGACAGACTATAGATGGCGAATAGGTGACAAACGAGCGCACGGCAAATGACTTCCAAGCCTACTAGCTCCAGGCTAAACCAACCAACCAACCTACATGTAATAATGATACAGGAATTATATACAAAAAATGTGTTTAAACAGTCCTAAGGAAATAGGCGTATCAGATCTCAAAGAGAACAACAGTGAATAAAGTCAGACTCCCCTGACGAGAAATGCCCCTGTTAAAAACAAAAACAACAATATTGTCTTCGCATGGAGCTGAGCAGCAGCAGGCTCAGAGCCACCAGAGTCAGTGGGTTCCTGGGAGAGTACAATGCCAGGGAAAATCTGCTCTGCTGCTGCTGTCTAAAATAGTTCAGTCTTATTAAGTCATCGGCTGGGGAACAGCTGCTGGAGCCGCAGGGATAACATCATTATAAGGATGAGAGTGGCAAAGTGTGTGTGTGTGTGAGAGAATGGGTGCAACGTGCGCACGTGTTCTTTGTAGTAACCCCTATGCATGTAACATGAGTCTTCTGCAGACATGTATGCATATGACACGTGACTAGAAGTTACACGTGGAAGCTCCACTGATTGTGCATGTGCGCACGTGCACATGAGTGAATGTGTGTGTGCATTGATGCAAGCTGCACCTGGTCTCCTCTGGCATCTCATTAGCTAATTCTGCCATCCCGTGATTAAACAGGCAGCTGCGGTCCCTACTACTACAACCACCACAACTAGTACTACTACTCACCTAACATGGCAGCATTAACGCCCCTGTTGACGGGCTTGGGCAGTGGGAGGGGAGGCTGCTTGGTCACCTGGGGGGTGGAGGATGGAGCGAAGGACACTACTGCTGAAGATTGGGGGTTGGCGCCTGCAGAGGAGACAGTTCGGGCAGGCATTGCAACTGCAGAGGAAGAAGAGGAGGAAGAGTACGTGGTTGCAGGGTGGTTGGATGGGGTGTGGGATGAGGGTGACCCTTCGCTGCCGGGCTCGGGGGTGGAGCTCATCAGCCACTTGGGGGGCATAACGGACTGTTTGGGGGGCAGAGACTCTCGGAGAGTGTCCCGCAGCAAATCTGGATCAGGAACAAAATGGCTCTCCGATTCTGCAAAACACACAGCACACAAAACACATGTTACATAACATACATGTGTTAAAGAGCACTATACATTTAATAACTAATCATCATCATGAGAGACACATGAGCACATTCGTGTCAAAGACCGTACACACTGCTAGCCTTTTTGGACGTGTTTGGCTCTTTCAAAAATGGAAAAGATACTATCTCATCCCTAAAAAACATAAATGTTTCAGTCTTGGGTTGAAGCACTGAGCCAATTTGTGCTATTCACTCAGCCACTCTAGTGTGTGTGTGTGTGTGTGTGTGTGTGTGTCAAAAACCTTGTATGAGATTGTCATTATCAGGGGATCCGCTGTGTAGATAAACAGTGCTGTAATTACAGTACTAAACCCCCATTCCCCTAGCCCTCCACCCT
This sequence comes from Salvelinus sp. IW2-2015, assembly GCF_002910315.2. Classification (NCBI taxonomy): domain Eukaryota; kingdom Metazoa; phylum Chordata; class Actinopteri; order Salmoniformes; family Salmonidae; genus Salvelinus; species Salvelinus sp. IW2-2015. The sequence continues at coordinate 20,455,186 of NC_036874.1, read as the reverse complement.
GCTTCTTATCCCACGCCATTCCTCAAAGCTGAAGTTTATTTATAGACAAGTCTTTATCACACGCTGATGTCACAGAGAAAATAGGAAATAGTGCCTTCAGAAAGTATTCACACTCCTTTACTTTTTTCAAATGTTGTTGTGTTACAAAGTGGGATTAAAATGTGTCCTTTTTTGTCAATGATCTACACAAAATGCTCTAATGTCAAAGTGGAAGAAAAATTCTAACATTAGTTTTTTTTAATGGAAAATAAAACCATAATATATCTTCATTAGATAAGTATTCAACCCCTTGAGTCAATACATGTTAGAATCACCTTTGGCAGCAATTACAGCTCTGAGTCTCTGGCACACCTGGATGGTACAATATTTGGCCATTATTCTTTAAACAATTATTCAAACTCTGTCAAGTTGATCATTGCTAGACAGCAATTTCCAAGTCTTGCCACAGAGCCAATTTAAGTCAAAACTGTAACTAGGCCACTCAGGCACATTCAAGGTCGTCTTAGTAAGCAAGCCCAGTGTATATTATGGCCTTGTGTTTTGGGTAATTGTCCTGTTGAAAGGTGAATGTGTCTCCCAGTTTCTGTTGGAAAGTTTTTCCTCTAGGACTATGCCTGTGCTTAGCTCTATTCCATTTATTTTCATCCTAAAAAAAAACTCTAATCTTTGCCGATGACAAGCATACCCATAACATGATGCAGCCACCATGCTTGAAAATATGAAGAATGGTACTCCGTGGTGTGTTGGAATACAGGCTTCCTGTACAGGCTTTCTTTGCATTCTGTCATTTATGTTAGTATTGTGGAGTAACTACAATGTTGTTGAGCCATCCTCAGTTATCTCCTATCACAGCCATTAAAATCTAAACTCTAACAGTTTCCTTCCTCTCTGGCAACTGAGTTAGGAAGGGTGCCTGTATCTTTGTAGTGACTTATTTAGGCTTGCCATTACAAAAGGGTTGAACATTTATTGACGCAAGACCTTTCAGCTTTTCATTTTTTATTAATTTGTAAACTTCTCTAAAAACATAATTCCACTTTGACATTATGGGGCATTGTGTGTAAATCGGTGACACAAAATCGAAATTTAATCCATTTAAAATTCAGGTTATAACAACAAACGTGGAAAAAGTCAAGGGTGTGAATACCTTCTGAAGGCACTGTAGGTCAGAGAAAACCGAGGGAGAGAGAAAAGGGGAGAAAAGGAGAGAGAGAGAGAGAAAGCCAGAAGATTAAGATATAAATCAGGGAGAGTATAAGATCTAAAATAGACACTAAAGGCCATTTAGCTCAGTGTGTAATAGCTGGAATGGTATCAATTAGCTTTAGCTCTTCAGCAGGGTTACAGTTGAGCTGACAGGCATTAGCTTTTAAGGACAGGAATGGTTAAAACGATAGTGCCGCATTAATTACGAAAGGAGAAGATGAGCTATTCCCTCTATTCCCTTCTGTTCCCGAATAAGACGCATAGCTGGAGCAGGACTCAGGGGAGCAAAGAGGCTCCGAGACTCCTGTCTATATCTGGGGCCAAACCAGAGGACTGAAGAGGAGGAAGATTGACTGGAGAGAGGGCAGTCAGAAAACCAGGCTCCAGGTAGAAGTTGCCCTTATGCAAAGATCTAGGATCAGCTGATCCTTTTCAAATCTTCCATTAGGGGGAAAAACACAAACCTTAGATCAGTGTCTAAGGACAGCTTCACCCTACTCCACAGAATAAGGCCGTGTGTGTGTGTCAAATCAAATTTGATTGGTCTCATACACATATTTAGGAGATGTTATTGCGTGTGTAGCGAAATGCTTGTGTTCCTAGCGTCAACAGTGCAGCAATATCTAACAAGTCACAACAATACACACATATCTAAAAGTAAAATAATGTGTTGGTGTTAATAGCTCACCTCTACGGGCCCTTCCCTCCTCTGCGGACGCGTGCCGGGGGAGGGTGGGTTTCCATGCCGTCTCAGCAGGGCGACTCCTCCTACCGTCCTCTGATGGCGCCTTCTGCAGGCCCGGCCGCTTGTCTCCGTCAGAAGGGTGGAGTCTGCCCCCACGTCTACCCTCCTCCTGTCCCATCCCCTGCACCTGGCCCATCGCCTGGCCCTGCCAGGCCATGTTAGACTTCCATTCCCCCTCCCCCTGGGACCGTACTGCTCCACCTCCTCGCCGGCCCTCCTCCTGCTGTCCGGAGCCTCTGGGGCCACCCTGGTCCCCATGGAGTTCTACATCCGGGGGGAATCGGACCCTGCGGTCCTCTATCTGGGGCAGCCAGGCTGGGTTCACCTTAAAGTCTGAGGGGTTCATCCCAAGGTCTGAGGGGGGTCTTGTCTGGTTCTCCTGCCCTCTGCCCCCTCCACCACCACCACCCACGGGCAGGGTGTGGCCATTCTTCACGTAGGACTGTTTGAGGCTGTGAGGATCGTCCCCATCTGTCACAAAAATGGATACAAGCAGTGAGACTTTCCATACAGAGTCACTCACACATGAGAAGATCTATAAACTAGCACTACTTTGAGTCACTAACCAAGTGTGAGGGAGGGGTTAGTCAGAAATCTAACAAAGCCATTATCTCTACTCAAAATGTTCTGCATATTTGAGTATAAATGGTGAAACTTAATTGGCTTGTTGAAATAGGGCACATGATGGACTTTTGGATTGGGTCCCTCTGTGCATCTGGACATGATTTCACAGGCCCCTTCAGAATGAGAGGTTTGAGAAAGGTGTCCTAACTGCCAAACCCTTTGGATCAGAGCTCTGGCCATGGAGGGAAATATGTTTAATAAACGGGCCTCTGCAACACGGCAGAGTGAGTAAGAGCACAGAACACACTTACTGTAAAAGATATTTCGCTGCAGGGCGCAATTCGTTCCACTTTCCCCAGCTCAAGAAAAACACCAATTAATTTTCTTCCAAAAATATACAGTTATACTGTTGAAAAGGAGCATGAGAGTGAATTTGCCTTTCTTCAACTGCCATTGAGTGTGCTGAATTTGAAGCCGTTACTCATCGACTATGCTGTCTGTGTAGGTGTGATAGCCCTGGACTTTTGTCTGATAAAGATAAAGCCATTTCCAATTTGCTCCCTCCCCCTTGGCTGCCAAAACCCTTAAATGTTTGTAGATCTGAAGGGTCTGGATAGGTATATGCAGGGTAGCGGTGGAGCGTCCACCATGTTGCTTACACTTTACAGATATAGAAACATTGAAAATGTTAGGAGGAAGGAGTAGGGAGCCAACTGGAACTGGCTGATTGAGTCATGTGAGTGAGTGACATCACCAGCGGCAGCACTCTTACCATTCTCTGAGAGCTCCTTCAGCACTCCCTGTTCTATAAGCTCCTGCCTCGGTCGCCTCATCGACATCTTTCTCTCCAGAACTGCCGTCAACACACAGAATTTAAGCCAGTGCATTAACGCACTGAGTTTTCCCCCCAGATTTCTTCCAGATAGCATATAAAACCGAAGATAATATTTCAAATTTTAGTGTGTCATTTCACGTTCCAGAAGTCAAAGATGTAAGTTTACAGATCTTCAGATAAAAAGGATATTATTCTAACCACTATAACAATTGTCTTGTTTAAGCAGACTGAACTGGACACACTGGAAAAGGCCATGGCATGTACATATCACCAGGAGACAGTAAAACACACTGAAAGGCGTTTGATAAAGATTGAATGCAACACGTAAAAACTAACAAACACAATGAAGCCGGAACACAAACCTTCTGAAGTTTCCGTAAACTTCTCGCTGCTTTTCTTCTTCCTCCACTTCCATGGTTTGAAGATCTTGCCGAGGGTAGAGAACTTGCCCTTGCCCTTGCATGGGAGAGGGGTGCTGTCCCCATCTCCCTCTGTCGTGTTGTGCAGGTGGTCAACTTCATCAACTGGAGTAATGGAGTCAGAGAGAGAAGAATGGAGAGTCAAGAAACATTGGTGAAATATGACAACCATATCTGGGCATCTACAACATAACAACAGCACAGAGAGCAGAGGTAACCAGAACCCAGACAATTTCACAGTAGCCTAGCTGAGCTCTAACTCAGGCGAGCAAAACCTTGTGCACAAGCTGCTGTTTAGCCTGGCCCATGCACTCCGAGTAAAGTGGAGAAATAGCCTATAGCCTAACTGAGCTAGACTGACACCCATATGCACTCAGAATAAAGTGCAGAAGAACATTAGCCTAGCTATGCTAGACTGACACCAATACCCATTTGCTTTATCTTGGCCAGGTCACAATTGTAAATGAGAACTTGTTCTCAACTTGCCTACCTGGTTAAATAAAGGTAAAATAAATATACACCATGAGTAAAGAACATGGGAGGGCCAGGCTCATTAGAAAGGTTATTATCTTTAGCTCAGAGCTCTGGGACTGTGTGTGCTTTGGCAGGGTGATGGTGAAAGCTCATGTACTCCTCCACACATTCACAACAAAGTAACCAACAGCTTTGGGAAGGGAGAGTCCCTCTTGCACTGGCCTCCGTCCATAGCTTCCCACAGTCAAGAGTCTCACATTCCTCCCTACTGGGAGAATATTGTTATCAGCCTTTCAACACCAACAGGCTATGTGGAAGCACACATACACACATTTTTCACGAACAAATACACATTTAAAAATGATTTGGGAGGTAGGACTCGCTCTTTGGCGTCTCTTTCCGAGACACGCACAGACATCCAGCTGCCATGGTAACAGCTCAGGTGACTGACAGGCTGACAGACAAGGTGCTGAGCTTCACAAGGCCTCACACAGAACATCTCTGTGAGCCAGGTTCCTCTAAGGTTGAGGTTTTAATTCAGCAGACATAATATTTACTGTGTAGAAGGGCTGGGGCAAAACAACCAACCAGTCCCACAAAAACAGGATGTCCTGGCAATAATACTACTACAGCAATTCGGTTCACACAACAACGCACGCGTAAAAAAAAACTATATTTGCCAGCTGCTGATGGGCAGAGGTAATAATACTATACAAAACCTTCCTTCAAAAGACCAGAAGTGGAGGAATAGGAAACATGTCAAAAGGTGGAAATGGGCTCCAAAGCAGGGTCGTGGAGGTTATATTACAGAGCTAGTCTACCTGGGTGAGAGCTCAGGGTCCAGCTTCCATGGTGGTGGGACTTGAGGCAACATGCCATGAGGAAGCAGAAGGTTGTGTTGAAAACCTCAAACTCTTGTCCCTAGTCGATCCCAACACCCTAGGTAGGGAGGGGATGGGGGCGGCTGTGACAGCGCAGAGACCCACAGCAGGCTTCTAAACCACATGGGGACAAAACGTCAAAGTTCAGAGGCCAGCTCCAAACAATATACAGTGGGGAGAACAAGTATTTGATACACTGCCGATTTTGCAGGTTTTCCTACTTACAAAGCATGTAGAGGTCTGTAATTTTTATCATAGGTACACTTCAACTGTGAGAGACGGAATCTAAATCCAGAAAATCACATTGTATGATTTTTAAGTAATTAATTTGCATTTTATTGCATGACATAAGTATTTGATACATCAGAAAAGCAGAAGTTAATATTTTTGGGACAGAAACCTTTGTTTGCAATTACAGAGATCATACGTTTCCTGTAGTTCTTGACCAGGTTTGCACACACTGCTGCAGCGATTTTGGCCCACTCCTCCATACAGACCTTCTCCAGATCCTTCAGGTTCGGGGCTGTCGCTGGGCAATACGGACTTTCAGCTCCCTCCAAAGATTATCTATTGGGTTCAGGTCTGGAGACTGGCTATGCCACTCCAGGACCTTGAGATGCTTCTTACGGAGCCACTCCTTAGTTGCCCTGGCTGTGTGTTTTGGGTCGTTGTCATGCTGGAAGACCCAGCCACGACCCATCTTCAATGCTCTTACTGAGGGAAGGAGTTTGTTGGCCAAGATTTCGCGATACATGGCCCATCCATCCTCCCCTCAATACGGTGCAGTCGTCCTGTCCCCTTTGCAGAAAAACATCCCCAAAGAATGATGTTTCCACCTCCATGCTTCACGGTTGGGATGGTGTTCTTGGGTTGTACTCATCCTTCTTCTTCCTCCAAACACGGCGAGTGGAGTTTAGACCAAAAAGCTCTATTTTTGTCTCATCAGACCACATGACCTTCTCCCATTCCTCCTCTGGATCATCCAGATGGTCATTCGCAAACTTCAGACGGGCCTGGACATGCGCTGGCTTGAGCAGGGGGACCTTGCGTGCGCTGCAGGATTTTAATCCATGACGGCGTAGTGTGTTACTAATGGTTTTCTTTGAGACTGTGGTCCAACTCTCTTCAGGTCATTGACCAGGTCCTGCCCGTTGTTTCTGGGCTGATCCCTCACCTTCCTCATGATCATTGATGCCCCACGAGGTGAGATCTTGCATGGAGCCCAGACCGAGGGTGATTGACCGTCATCTTGAACTTCTTCCATTTTCTAATAATTGCGCCAACAGTTGTTGCCTTCTCACCAAGCTGCTTGCCTATTGTCCTGTAGCCCGTCCCAGCCTGTGCAGGTCTACAATTTTATCCCTGATGTCCTTACACAGCTCTCTGTCTTGGCCATTGTGGAGAGTTTGGAGTCTGTTTGATTGAGTGTGTGGACAGGTGTCTTTTATACAGGTAACAAGTTTCAAACAGGTGCAGTTAATACAGGTAATGAGTGGAGAACAGGAGGGCTTCTTAAAGAAAAACTTACAGGTCTGTGAGAGCCGGAATTCTTACTGGTTGGTAGGTGATCAAATACTTATGTCATGCAATAAAATGCAAATTAATTACTTAAAAATCATACAATGTGATTTTCTGGATTTTTTTTTAGATTCCGTCTCTCACAGTTGATGTGTACCTATGATAAAAATTACAGACCTCTACATGCTTTGTAAGTAGGAAAACCTGCAAAATCGGCAGTGTATCAAATACTTGTTCTCCCCACTGTACATCCAGCTCCTCAGGAAGTTACAAAAACCAGTGGATTCAGGTTATGATGTGCAAAGAACGAGTTGCTAAATGCAGTTGTCTAACACACACTCCCCTGGTTCTCATACACTCAGGCACAGCAGGCTCTGGCAGAGCGGTTTGCCGCTGACAAGGAGAGCACGGCAGGCAGGTCAGCTAAAATCCACTCAAGCAGGATAAGTGCGGGCCGACACACTCCAGATCCACAGTGGGTTGACTGACTGATACTACCAGAAACACACAGCAGCAGAACATTCACTCCATTCAGCTGGTAGCAAGAAACACAGTTGATTCTTATCACAGAGATTGGAAAGGTGACCAAATGGATCCTTCCATACCCAAAAGGGTGCCTGAAGAGTGAGTGGAGGTCCGGTGTGTGTAGACTGTCTGCAGCTGTTGACTCGGACAGAGGAAGGGGAGGGTGAGGTCTGGGAAACACAGGGAGGAAACGGCACTCCACCCTGATCCTAACTGTGACAGAACAAAGACAACCTCCACCCCTCACACATCTTACTGTACTGGACATGGAAACAGAGAGCCTGTTTCAACTGATAGCCTGCATTGTAGGCTATAAAGCACACAGACATTTACATTTACATTTAAGTCATTTAGCAGACGCTCTTATCCAGAGCGACTTACAAATTGGTGCATTCACCTTATGATATCCAGTGGACAACCCACTTTACAATAGTGCATCTAACTCTTTTAAGGGGGGGGTTAGAAGGATTACTTTATCCTATCCTAGGTATTCCTTAAAGAGGTGGGGTTTCAGGTGTCTCCGGAAGGTGGTGATTGACTCCGCTGACCTGGCGTCGTGAGGGAGTTTGTTCCACCCTGGGGTGCCAGAGCAGCGAACAGTTTTGATGGGCTGAGCGGGAACTGTACTTCCTCAGAGGTAGGAGGGCGAGCAGGCCAGAGGTGGATGAACGCAGTGCCCTTGTTTGGGTGTAGGGCCTGATCAGAGCCTGAAGGTACGGAGGTGCCGTTCCCCTCACAGCTCCGTAGGCAAGCACCATGGTCTTGTAAGGACATAATATTAAGTGATAACCCGAGAAGGCGGTGTTGGAGGATATATTGGCACGGGGTTAGATAATTGTGCCAATATATCCTTCAAACACCGGCTTCGAGGGCATTATCACTTTATACAATGGGTTACCAACAATATTCAAATAATGATTGACATATTTTCATTAACTTTATTTGATGAATTTATTTTTACATTTTAAGTCATTTAGCAGACGCTCTTATCCAGAGCGACTTACAAATTGGAAAGTTCATACATATTCATCCTGGTCCCCCCGTGGGGAATGAACCCACAACCCTGGCGTTGCAAGCGCCATGCTCTACCAACTGAGCCACACGGGACCTGTGAATTTATTCATACTATTTCATCCTTCCACAAGATATAGTCCCGACACAAATCTAGGGTTGCTACCCAAGCTGGCTGGTCGTTCATTCTATCGGTTCGGTTGCTGGAGACGTGACCCAGTCGTTCAGTCTAAATGTTCCATTGCCATACTGGCTGGCAACGTTCTTATCCCTTGCTTACTAGCTAGGCAACTACGGCAACTACAGTGCAGCCAGAAGAACAGCAAAATAGCTGCACTTGAATTTGTTTAAGCTGTTTTCTAGGGACATTTATTTGTATGCATCCGTAAAAATGAGCTAATGAGGCACGATTTCGCCTGGCATAGAAAATGTGCTCACTTGTCAGGACACTGTTGTTCAGAAGAGCTAGCCTATAACACAGCTAACACAATCACTTCAAACTGAAGCTGGAAAGACTGCAAACTAGCTGCACTTCATTTCGTAAAAAAAAAATTCAAATGACATTTCTTTGTATATATCCATAAAAATGATTCAAGCTGATTCATGATTTKGACTGGCTGAGAAACGCTGCCTGCCTGCCTGGCTGTCTCATTCCGATTCCCGACACATTCATTACTATGGGACAGCTGAAAATCACATTTGAATATTGAAACAATGTTGCAAACGTCGTAGAGACAGAGAGCAAGGTTAATACAAATCTCAGAGGTTSAAAACTAAATGTTAGTCTAAAAGAAATGTGAAATAATGTCTAGATGCTTTTAATAGTCGAGATCAAGTTTATAAATTGCCTGGCTGGGCTGATGAGACAGTGGATTGCGCTGTCAGATTTTTATGTAAAAACAAAGGACTCAGAGAGGTCTGGATGACAAGTTCAAAGTGAATGATGCAGTYACAGCCAGGATACCAGTCTAGACAGTTCTGTCCAATCAGGAAGCCAGCGCATCTAGAGCTTSCCAATAAGGAAACAGGGTCAGACTTGGTCGTCACTAGTTATGTTACATTCACAAATAATAAAAAAATAAATCGCTCCTCAACAGAAATAGGGAACCAACAAAATGAGCCTCTGACAACCAGAACYAAACAGGTGGGGTTTTAAAATGGGTTCTGAAAGGCATCCATGGGGGTGCCTACTGACTGGGTGCTGGCCAAACAAACTCGAGTAGGGTCTTAAACACCCACCATGTGTAACCGATGTGAAATGGCAGCTAGTTAGCGGTGGTGCGCGCTAATAGGGTTTCAATCGGTGACGTAACTTGCTCTGAGACCTTGAAGTAGTTGTTCCCATTGCTCTGCAAGGGCCGCGGCTTTTGTGGAGTGATGGGTAACGATGCTTCGTGGGTGACTGTTGTTGATGTGTGCAGAGGGTCCCTGGTTCGAGCCCAGGTAGGGGCGAGGAGAGGGACGGAAGCAATACTGTTACACCATGGACGCCCACTAGATTTGTCGCATCCACAACTAAATAGGACCAACCTCGAAAACAAAAACCAAAGCCTGTAACAGTTACCACAGCCACAAAGTCATAAGTGTCACGCCCTGACCATAGATTGTTTTGTATGTTTCTATGTTTTGTTTGGTCAGGGTGTGATGTGGGTGGGCATTCTATGTTGTATGTCTAGGTTGTCTTTTTCTATGTGTGTGGCCTAGTATGGTTCTCAATCAGAGGCAGGTGTCAGTCGTTGTCTCTGATTGGGAGCCATATTCATTCCTTTGTGTTTTGTGGGTGGTTGTATCCTGTGTTAGTGTTTTCACCATACGGGACTGTTTCGGGTTGTTTGTTTTGTATTTTTGTTATTTTGTTCTGTTTGATTGATTAAATTATCATTATGGACACTTACCACGCTGCGTATTGGTCCGATCCTTGCTACTCCTCGTCAGACGAAGAGGACGAAACCCGTTACATTAAGTTCCACCTATTTCTACAATTTTTCTTAAAATACAATTTTAAACCTAACCTTATGCCTAATCTTAAATTAAGAATATTTTTCATAAATTTTTACGATATAGCCAATTTCAACTTTGTGGCTTTACTATCTAGTGTAAACCGCCAGACTGGGATGATCTCAAAGCAATGCTAATAGCCACACCTCAGACTAGTGATGGGAAGTTTACTAGTCGGAGTTGTGGACGTTTCTACTCATTTAGTCAAAAGAACAAATCTTGACTAATTTTGTTCAGTTCAAAAGAATGATTAAAATAAATAAAAATAACTAGAGTTAAACTAAAAATAAATAGGCCTAAGTGGTGGTCATTAGGGGAAATTCTTATAAATGTGAATGTCCAGTTGCAGGTGGTTCTACAAAACAAAAAATCAGAAAGCTATTAAATCCATGTTTTGTACCGCGCTGGGAGGTTCTTCACCGACACACATCTAGCATTTCCCAGCGTCATTGCAGGAACTAGTCGTTTCTAGTAGTAGACGACAGCAAGTTACACAGTGCGACCAAAACAAAGATCTACACACATGCAAGTCATCTCTCGCTCGATACAAAACATGGTTTCAATATTTTTTTTTGTAGAATCAAACCAAATGTTATTTGTCACATGCGCCGAATACAACCGGTGTAGACCTTACAGTGAAATGCTTTCTTACAAGCACTTAACCAACAATGCAGTTTTAAGAAAATATATTTTTATAAAGTAAGAGATAAGAATAACAAATAATTAAAGAGCAGCAGTATAACAATAGCAGGACTATATACAGGGGGTACTGGTACGGAGTCAATGTGCAGGGGACACCGTTGTCGAAGTAATATGTACATGTAGGTAGTTATTAAAGTGACTAAGCATAGATAATAACAGAGAATAGCAGCAGCGTAGAAGAGGGGTGGGGGGGCAATGCAAATAGTCTGGGTAGCTATTTGATTACATGTTCAGGAGTCTTAGAGCTTGGGGGTAGAAGCTGTTTAGAAGCCCCTTGGACCTAGACTTGGCACTCCGGTACCGCTTGCCGTGCGGTAGCAGAGAGAACAGTCTATGACTAGGGTGGCTGAAATCGGACAATTTTTACAGCCTTCCTCTGACACCGCCTGGTATAGAGGATGGCACGAAGCCTGGCCCCGGTGATGTACTGGCACTACCCTCTGTAGTGCCTTGCGGTCGGAGGCCGAGCAGTTGCCATACCAGGCAGTGATGCAACCCGTCAGGATGCTCTCGATGGAGTAGCTGTAAAACCTTTTGAGGATCTGAGGACGGCATGCCAAATCTTTTCAGTCTCCTGGGGGTGATAAGGTTGTCATGCCCTCTTCACGACTGTCTTGGTGTGCTTGGACCATGTTAGTTTGTTGGTGAGGTGGATGCCAAGGAACTTGAAGCTCTCAACCTGCTCCACTACAGCCCTGTCAATGAAAATGGGGGCGTGCTCAGCAACTGGACAAACATTTATAAGATAACCTTTTACCCGAAACGAGAAAAGTATTGCCAAGAGCAGGTTAGTTGAAAAATCCATGGTGTCATTTTGTATAAGCTAAGCTGTAACGTTGAGTATGGAAACATCGTTATGTAACATATCTTGCGTAAAAAAACGGTAGTTAATTATGATCCAGGTTTAGCCTCAGCCCCTTGACTTGCAGGAGCAGTCAGGTGAGCACGTGGTGGAGAGCAGATCGTGTTGTTTTAAGGGCCTCAGCAGCAGGCCCGCTGCCTCGAGCAGCCTGATCACTTACACAAGAGTCTGCTTCCGCAAGGAAAGCCCACCCTCTCCATCCCTAAACTAGTCACCTTCCATGTTTTGAAATGGAGCCTAGATAAGCTTTGACTAGTCACTAGTGGGTGGTACCAGAGAGGTAATTCCAATACCTACAGTTATTGGTTGAAAAGATAGCCATTTCAAAACCTGGTTTTGTGTACTTGTGCCTACACACCGGGTCTGACTGGCCATGTGGCATTTCAAATGCCAGATGGGCTGGTTGATTTTTTTCTGTAACTTGTTATTGGCACACTAGGCTGATTATTCGCGGGTTGCCATACTTCATCTCTATAAAATAATAATACTACCCAACCTCATAGGCTTAACCTCCGTGGGATAACAGACCACAACAATACTGAGGGAAGGGGGATGCAATGGCTCCAAAAAAGCACATAATAACGCCCTACACATTGACAGACAATCCTATTTCCAGTAATCCCTCAGAACTTTTTTTCAATATCTCACAGTTTACTGCCGCAAACAGTGAGGCATGTGTTTGTGCGGCTAATCTTTTTGTTTTGCACACAGCACTTCAGAAGGGTATCCTGCACTCAGTAATGTGGGTGCAAGCACACACACAACTGATATTCATCCACATGATCCCAGTGATTTTTAGCATTTCCTGTGGTAAAGAGAGAAATAAAGAGTGCAACATTGTTGATTACACAATCTCCTGCTCCGCCTCTCCTCTGCCCTCTCTCCTTCGCAGCTAAGATGTTGAAAAAAAAACTAGAAAAACTGAACACTAAGGATTGTATTATAATTGAGTGAAAGTGCTTGAGTGTATTTATAAAAGGTGCTTGTGTGTACTTGTGAGACTGATTATAGAGCATGTGTATGTGAGTGAGTAAGCTAGAAACTCACCGCTTCGGTGGATGTGTTGGTCCTGAGCTGGGGTCTCCAGAGGAAGGCTCTGTCCCATGATCCAGCCCCAGAGGGGCCTCTTTTGCTCTTTCTACCCAGGAATAGGCACTCCGTGCTGGGCAGAGGAGGAGCACACCTGGTCCACAGCTTGTTCAACCAAGTTCCCTGGTCTCCTCTTTCCCGGACACCTCTGTCTACTTTGCCAGCAACTCTGTGCGACTTTCTTTACCCTCTACCTCTTTTGGTATACTCCTCCCACTCTCCCTCCCTCTTTCGGTCTCTGTAAGACCTACCCTCCCTGCTCCCTTGAAGTGCTCCCCACCCTCTCCCACTGACCCTCCCTCCTTGGTTCTCTGGGCCGGTCAGCATTCACAGACGGATGCCTATCATTCCTTTGAGCTGCACTGGTGGTGTATAAATATGCGTTTGTATTTTAGTGTGTTTGTGTGTGTGAGAGAGTGACATAATTTACCAACATTCTCTGGCTAACCTCTCAGGCTTTAGCCCTTCATATATGCCCACCACAGTGGGATCCTTTCTTCACAGGATCTCTTTCCACTTTGAATGGGGCACTCAGCAGCTTAATAGACCAAAACCAGTAGTAATGAAAGTAGTTTCAGCGGTGTGCTCTGACTGCTCATGTGACCTGACAGTGGCAAGATCCAGGTCAAAGGTTAAATAATGACACCCACTGAGGTATTCATATTCTGTCTCTATGGAGCCACCATATGGATGTACAGCATGAGCAGGAGGCTCCTAACAGCAACTCTGCCAGTAGGGCTGAGAGGTGTGAGTAGTCACAGAGAACTGCAAGGATGGGCCACTGTCCAAGAGAGAAAAATCGGGAAAAAATATAGACAGTAGTACCTTCTCTCTCTCTCACTTCCGACATAGAAATGAAATTGTTTAAAGCTGAAAAACCAGAGCAGGTACAAAGCTACTAGCTTGTCCTTTGGGAGAGATATCTATTTCTATCTGTGCCCTCTATCAATGGAGATGTAGTTCAGCTAGAGCAGAAACTTCCTTCTCTCTCTGAGACCACACAGCATTCCATCAGCAGAAATGTCGCTAGTACTGCTGAGGAGGTCATGGGCTGGCAGGTAGCCTAGCGGTTAAGAGCAGAAAGGTTGCTGGTCTGAATCCCCGAGCTGACTAGGTAAAAAATCTGTTGACGTGCCCTCGAGCTAGGCACAACCCTAATTGCTCCTGTAAGTCGCACTGGATAAGAGCGTCTGCTAAATGACTAAAATGTAAATGTGAAAAATGAATGCACAATGGCGAGCCATTCAAAATGGCCGCGTATGCTTCACAAAAGCCTTCTTCACATTCACTTCCAGTCAGCACTCATGACAAGAGCAATATTGAGATGATACTGGATCGTTCCATGTCATTTCAGCAAGCCATGACAACCATGTTGACCTGGCCACTGTTTCAAATGCAAACTTTTAAGCATGAGAATGCATTACATAGGATATGAAGAAACAATACTCTTAGCTGCAGCTTCATACTATACTGAACAAAAATATAAACGCAACATGTAAAGCATTGGTCCCATGTTTCATGAGCTGAAAGAAAATATTCCAGAAATGTTCCATATGCACAAAGCTTGTTTCTCTCAAATTTGTGTACATCCTTGTTAGTGAGAATTTCTCCTTTGCCAAGATATGCCACACCTGTCAGGTGGATGGATTATCAAGAAGCTGATTAAAAAGCATGATCATTACACAGGTGCACCTTGTGCTGGGGACAATAAAAGGCCACACTAAAAAGTGCAGTTGTCACACAACACAATGCCACAGATTGAGGGAGCGTGCAATTGGTATGCTGACTGTAGGAATGTCCACCACAACTGTTGCTGTAATGTATTGAAAACAAAGTCACTAAAAACAGACACCCCTTTATTATTATTTTTTTAAACCAATTTGTTTACGTATGTCTGAATTAATCTAAAATATTATATTCTACATGCTTTAGCATTAGTAGTCCATCAGGCCAATAGATGGCGATGTTGCACTGTGGTAGTCAGGAAAAACAGCAAGTTCTGGCCAAGTGCACGCACCATTCTTCAGAATAAAGAAAGCATCAAAACTTTGCAGATGTAAACTTGTCCGTTCTTTTTAACAGAACTTCCAAACGTTCTAATATCAAAAAAATATGTAATAACATGCAATTTAACAACTTTGTCAAAGTATTATCACGTTATCTGGAGTGTGGACGTTTAGTGCAGACAGTGCGGGTGCATGAGAGAAAGACGATTTTACGTTGGTGCCACTATCTTAAAGCTGAATGTATTGTTGTCAGTTTTCTTTATTGGTAGCAGTTTGTAGAAAAACATTCAGTTATTTTTGTCTTCATATATAAGTGTTTTTATTGTATGAACATGAAATACATTGTGGTTTTCATGTGAAATCATACAGTAGACAGGGTTATTTGTGGAACATTTTTGAATTCTGCTTTAGGTAAAGTGCATTTATGCAGTGTATTTTAAAGTGTGCACTTGTTTGATGGTAATGTTTTAAAAGTACGAAGAAGAAAATAGACAATTGAACAAGAGAAAAAAAACATTCTTCAGAATAAAGAAAACACCAGAACTTTGCAGACGTAAACTTGTGTCCGTTATTTTTACTATTACAGGCCACCTCAGCTACAGACTGAGGCCGGTAACATTGCCAGAGAATTTAATGTTAATTTCTCTACAATAAGCCGCCTCCAAGGTCATTTTTTTTTTTGGCAGTACGTCCAACCGGCCTCAAAACCGCAAACCATGTCTATCCACGCCAGGCCAGGTCCTCCACACCCTGCTTCTTTACCTGTGGGATCGTCTGAGACCAGCCAACCGGACAGCTGATGAAACTGAGGCGTATTTCTGTCTGTAATAAAGCCCTTTTGTGAGAAAAAACTCATTCTGATTGGCTGGGCGTGGCTCCCCAGTGGGTGGGCCTATGCCCTCCCAGGCCCACCCATGACTGCACCTCTACCCAGTCATGTGAAATCCATAGATTAGGGCCTTATGAATTCATTTAAAATTGACCGATTTCCATAAACACAACAATTTCAATGATTTTACTCAAAATAATTGAAATTGTTGCATTTATATTTTTGTTCAGTATACTTGTCAAACATAGGATTTTGTTATGGATTGGCGTGGGGGGTCGGTCCGTTGGAATGTTACTCACTAAGATTTTTGTTAGGGTCCAAATTGGATGTTATTTACTATATTTATTGAATATTATATGAATCCTCTAATTTAAAATGGCCAAATTGGGTGCAATCAATCAGCTTAATGTCTCAGAGATCCAACTATATTTCGACAAAATAATGTTGCAGGAATGTTAACCTTATCAGAAACGATTTCAAAACAATTTGAAATGGCGGGTGTCAAAATCCTCTGTCTTGTGCTTTTTGAGGTGGAACAACAAACTGTTTGGGCAAAATACAGAGACAGAAAGAAGGGAGCGTGAAGGGACACACAAACGACTCCTTCCCAATGGAGAGCGAGAGAGAGCGAGAGAGAGAGAGCGAGATATCGGCAGATCCAGCCAGGCTGTTTTGGTTAGAACGAAGAGCATGTTTAAACCCACTACCTGGGGTCACATGCAACATGACAACACAGGGCACTGAACCGACGTGGGGTGTATTCAGTGATGTGAAACGTTCTGGAAGTCACAGATAGGAATAGAGTGAACAGAGCTGGCATGATCTGACAGACAATCATATCTGTTCTACACGATACATTCCTATCTGAAAGTTCTATCATGAACAGGCTCCTGGGTTTAAATATTTGTTTTCCTTCAAATCCTTTGAGCGTTTGATTGAGCCTGTCTGGAGTGCCAGGTGGGCGAGGTTTTCACTTTGGGGACTATTATATTGGTTCCATTGTGCTAGGCAAGCTCAATCAAGCACAGCTAAAGTATTTGCTGATTTGAACAGATGAGGTCTCTGACCTTCTTGGGCTGTCTCTCTCGGGTAGGAGCGTTTGGCCAGTAACCGAAAGGTTGCTGGATCAAATCCCAGAGCCGACAAGGTAAAAAAAGTGTCGTTCTGCACCTGAACAAGGCAGTTAACCCCACTGTTCCCCAGGCACTGATGAAGTGGATATTTATTAAGGCAGCCCTCCGCACCTCTCTGATTCAGAGGGTTTGGGTTAAATGCAAAAGACACATTTCAGTTTTACAACTGACTAGGTATGACCCTTTTCCCCTTCCCCTTCTCTGATTCTGAAGATGGAGTCTGTAGTTGTACGGCCCTTTCTCACTGCCCCACATAAAGCCAAACTGGGCTGGCTTCCAGAGAGCGGGAGACAGAGCTGGGCCAATCCGCATGAGCCCGGAACCTGTCGACCTGGAAAACAGACTGGGCCAGGCCTCTTCAGCAGGCAGACGGCACGGAAGCTCAACACACAGACTGGTGCTAACAAGAAAGGGAGGGAGCCCATCTCCCTTGCCTACAGAGGGCGCCATAGAGAACTGAGCTGTCTGCTGTGCGCCGAGAAGCAGCAAAAACAAACTGCCCCATAAACACACCCAGGTCTATATTGCACTACTACACAAACCACAATGAACAAGAAGCCAAACTTACCACGATTTTCCATTACAAGGTCTGAGGCGCAACAGTCAACGGTTCCTGAAAAAGAAATGGCAACATTATTTATTAGCCTGCAGAGGTAAATGGCAAAAGGTCAACTTTAATGAGTAGCATTTATGTAAAAACTGAAAAGATGTACACTGTAGAAGGTCATTGGTGTTGGGAGGTGGTGGTCTTCAGCAGCAGTAGGTAGGTCTGTGGGGAGAGGTTTCAGGCCTCCCTGGAGATGCCCTCTCGGCTCAGTCCCTCTGTCCAGAGAGAGCACAACACACAGTCAGTCACACACAAATGGGAGGGGAGAGCATTTTACCAGCTATAAATGGGGATTGATAAACTCAAGTGACATTCCACATAAAACAACACTTACATATTTAGAGGATTTGGAGTGAGGAGAAGGGTAATGGCATCACTATGACACGCAAACACACATTGTCTTGACGATTGTTTGAAAACTGCATTTTTCTCTCTTCAGATTTACACCCAAATCTGAATTCTAAGCTATTTAATAAAAACAATTAGCAATGAACACATTGTGGTGTGTGGTAACTAAATATTAACTTGGGAAAAGAGAGTTAAAAGACATGCTCATTTACAGTCCATCTAGACTAAAACACACACACACACACACACACACACACACGACTCTAGCTGCAGCTCGGTGTGACAGTGTCATAGCCAGGGGGACAATATTAAACCTTGGGAACAGAGCGGGAGCACGTTTGCAACTTATTTTTAGTGTCGCCAACTCGAGCAGATCTGCTGTAACAGGGACCTTTTTCAGGGAGAATGAAGGACAAGCACAGGAATGGTGTGGGTGCGTGCGTGTCAAGGGAGAGATGGTGGAGTGTCAAGGGAGAGGTGAAAAAGTGTGGGTGCAGGCTTGGGTTGAATGGCTGGAACCCGGTTACCAAGATTAAACACCCAAAACCACTCCCTTTTCCCGGGTTAAATAACTGTGAGAAACCAATAAATTATTTATATTAACAGCATGACGTTAAACTGTTAATATGCAATGTCTAAACCTGGCTTCTCTACGGCCTTCTCTCTGCATGATCAATCATAAATGCTCATGGTGTGGACAGACCATCTCGGTATGGAATGCAGTTCACACCGCATGTAGACCCATCATGGTAACTTTAAAAAAAAATACTTGCGACAGGTATGCTTACATTTGCTGCAGCATAGCATACTGCTACAGTAATATAAGGACCGAATGCACGTCTAATTTACACATCTCCATCTGGCTTTCGGGGATCAGTGGATTTTTGAATTGTAAAGATATTTTTTATTGCAGCTGCAGTTTTAAAACAGCCTATCACTCGAATATCGTTGCTTTAAAATCAGAGCATGCGCTAGCAGACTCTCCATCAATTCCCTTCAAATTGCATGAAAATAGATAATCCTGTTCAAGACATTCTAGCCTACCTCTTTCAGGTAATACATTCAATGCAGTATTAGCTTTACATATAGCTATGAATGATGGGTTATGCATAATAAGCTTCTAACTTATAGACTCTGTGTCTTTTGCAATACGCATGTGCCTGTGCTCCGCTGGCCTCTAGTTAAAAAACCCTGTCAGGAAAAGCTAGAATAGCTTGCTGGACATTTTATATTTAAGAAAATTTTTATATACGAATAGACTATTTGAAGAGGGACGCAAGTTCGTTTGCTGAATGTTAAATACAACAGTCAACAGAACTGATGTTTAGTTTGAAAGAAGAACGAACGCACGATGGCAGTAGGCTGTATGCAGTTATTTAGTCAGACCCATAACCATTCAAATCTTCATGAAGGGAAGTGAAAGCCATCTGCATCTAATTCTAGTCCTATATTATTCAAGCATGTCATTAGAATGATAAACGTAAAGACCACGAAAATCATTTAATTTAGTGTAACGATCTGGGTGTAGTGGGTGCGAAGTCAGGCGCAGGAAGCAGAGAGTTCAGTGGTAGTGCTAATTTAATGCACAAAACGGCAAACATAATCCAACCCACAAAACACAGGGCGCACACAAAACAAATGCCCCAAAACCGGGGACTGAAACAGTCCAGCAAAACCCACGAAATGAGAAACACGTAAACCCCAAAACGTGCACCCTAGTCACACAAACAATCCCGCACAAATAGCAGGCGGGCCTACTGGTTAATATAGCCCGACTAATCAACCAAACACAAAACAGGTGAAACCAATAAACAGAAAAGGGGGAAAAAGGATCAGTGGCAGCTAGTAGGCCGGTGACGACGACCACCGAGCACCATCCGAACAGGAAGGGGGAGCCACCTAATGTAGGAATCGTGACATTTAGCTTAACTGTTGAAAGTGAGGAAGGAATGAAGCAACAGGAGGTAAGAGAAAGGGGTAGGCTAGTAACATCAGGGGAAATATTAATAAAAGGTACAGTGCCTTCAGAAAGTATTCAGACCCCTTGACTTTTCCCACATTTAGTTTACAGCCTCATTCCAAAATTGGTTAAAGTTTCCCCCCCTTAAAATCTATACACAACACCTCATAACAGACAAAATAAAACAGGTTTTTAGAAATGTTTGCAAATGTATTAAAAATAAAAATAAATGAAATTTACATAAGTATTGAGACACTTTGCTATGAGACTCAAAATTGAGCTCAGGTGCATTTCCATTCATCCTTGAGATGTTTCTACAACTTGATTGGAGTCCACCTGTCGTAAATTAAATTGATTGGACATGATTGGGAAAGGCACACACATGTCTTTATAAGGTCCCACAGTTGACAGTGCATGTCAGAGCAAAAACCAAGCCAATGGGGTCGAAGGAATTGTAGAGCTCAGACAGAGGATTGTGTTGAGGCACAAATCTGGGAAAGGGTATTAAAAATTAATTTGCAGGGACCACGTTAGGTGTAATGTCTTTGTGTGTGGTGAGTGAGTGAATGAGTAAGTGAGTGAGTCAGAGGTAAACGGAGAAAGTAATGAAAAGGCTGGAGGAACAGTAAAAGCTACAACCGTTCTAACTTGCTGCCCATTCAGAGGCCTTATATTACTACCATCAGATCATTTCCTGCAACCTCCCACCATGAAATGGTTATGACTTGCTTATAGTTGAGAATGTTTGGGCTAAAGTCTTACTTATGCTAAGGCACAAAGTTACAGGTACAGTGGTTAACAAAGGTTAACTTCTTATGGCTGCAATCCCGCTAACGGGATCGATATGACAACAGCCAGTGAAAGTGCAGGGCGCCATATTCAAACAGAAATCTCATAATTAAAATTTCTCAAACATACATGTGTCTTATACCATTTTAAAGGTAATCTTGTTGTTAATCCCACCAAAGTGTCCGATTTCAAATATGCTTTTCAGCGAAAGCACTACAAACGATTATGTTAGGTCACCACCAAACCACAATAAGCACAGCCATTTTTCCAGCGAAATATAGCAGCCACAAAAAGCAGAAATAGAGATAAAATTAATCACTAACCTTTGATGATCTTCATCAGATGACACTCATAGGACGTCATGTTACACAATACATGCATGTTTTGTTTGATAAAGTTCATATTTATATCAAAAAAGTTTTTAAGAGTTTACATTTGCGCGTTACATTCACTAGTTCCAAAAACATCAAGTGATTTTGCATAGCCACATCGTATCAACAGAAATACTCATCATAAATGTAGATGATAATACAAGTTATACCTCTCCTTAATGCAACCGCTGTGTCAGATTTCAAAAAAGCTTTACGGAAAAAGCAGACCATGCAATAATCTGAGACGGCGCTCAGAACAATAGCCAAATTAGCCGCCATGTTGGAGTCAACAGAAACCAGAAAATACATGATAAATGTTTCCTTACCTTTGATGAACTTCATCAGAATGCAGTCCTAGGAATCCCAGGTCCACAATAAATGCTTGATTTGTTCGATAATGTCCGTTACTTATGTCCAATTAGCTACTTTGGTTAGCGCGTTTGGTAAACAATTCCAAAGTCACAAAGCGCGTCCACTATAACGTGATGAAATGTCCAAAAGTTCCATAACAGTCAGTAGAAACATGTCAAACGATGTACTGAATCAATCTTTAGAATGTTGTTAACATACATCTTGAATAACGTTCCAACCAGAGAATTAGATTGACTTCAGTTGAGCGATGGAACGGAGCTGCCTATCATGTGAACGCGCGTGGTCAAAGCATGGTCAGCTCGTGGCAGTGGTGACTGATTCCTGTTTCCTTCAAAGTTCTATTGACTGTTGACATCTAGTGGAAGCCGTAGGAAGTGAAAACTCATCAATATCTCGCTGTAATTTCAATGAGAGCTTGGTTTGAAAAATCTGCACCCTCAGAAAAAATCTAAACAGGAAGTGGAACTTCCTACTCAATACTGCCCCTGCAGCCATAAGAAGTTAACCTCATGGCAGAGACACATAAGAATGATGCTCCATCCCAGTAATGCGTGTTGGTGCTTGGTATGTAACAATGTAAAGGCTTGACCCTGACTCAGTCTGCTCTGTTGAAGTCTTCTATAAAAAAAAATCTACAAGGAGGGAGCCAGCGCTGCTTCGACAGAGCCCAACAAGCTGTGTACTACCAAGAAAACAACCTGCCAATGTCCTCGAAACAGGTCTTCATGCAGTTCTTCATGGTTTAAAACAGGTGTATTCTACAGGTACTTAACCATGAAGACATTGATCTAAGTGTCATTTTGTAAATCTGTAAAAAAAAAAAAAAAAAGACATTGCAAGGCCAGCGCTCAATAGCTGTGCACTCTTTTTTCTGCATCACAAGTGAATTTAGGGTTGGGCGGTTCATTCACTAGCCCGATCAGTGAATTGGTGGGGGGGGGGGGGTGGCAAACACGTTGTAAATTCCTTGCAAAGACTCTTGTCTCCCTGACCATGCCGTATGGAGAGAGAGAGGTCACAGTAGAACAAAAGTAACGCTCTCCTGACAAATTCTACTACATCCCAAATTTGAGAATTGAACAATATTCCTATTTTGAATGTGTAAATGGTCAGTGGAGAAGCCAGCTACGACCGGTCCGTTTTGTTTCATGTTTGTGACCTCATGAAAGACAATACAGCCACATTACCCTAACTCTGTTTATACAGGTTCCTCAGTTATGAGGCTTGCATCTAATTCTTGTATAAAATGAATGAGTAAAGATGAAACTATTTGCAAAAATGTAATGTGATGTTAACCTTTAAAATGAGAGAATTGGCCTTCGTTTTAAAGTTTAACTTAGTCAGTAGCCACACCCAAGTGAATAGACATTGGTTGGAAATTAGGAAACAACCCCTTTTCCACTCTTGGATAAAAGCCTCAGTGACGAAAAGTCAACTAAGTTCCAAATAACGGGAGTACTTGTCCTCCACGACAATGCATTGCTTTTCCGAAAGAGCGATCGATAGTGGCATATGTATTTATGTGAGAATAGTTTGCCAGGTCCGATAAAGACCCATGTTCCTTAGTCTTCCTTCCAAAACCCCCTTCTCTTCTCTCCTATCGTGTTATAACCAAACTGTTTCTGTTTAGTCCACTAGGGACGGTATTTCATGTATAATGTATTGTATATTCTGTAATTGTTTAATTCATTAGTAAATAAAAAATGGAGCTAATATGTGTATTATTGATTTATAAGTAAAGGCTGGGTTCGTGTAGATAACCAAGAATTTTACGACGTTCAGATGAGACTGATATTAAGTAAAGAATAATTCATGACAGATTGACTGCTATTGATATAAAAGATCTTCAGATCTTTAAGAGCGGATTCAGGAGATCGCCGCTCTACATAAACGAATGCTTCCGTGGTGCCCCATGTTATTAATGGTTTAATTGTTGCATGGTTTAATTAAATTACGTAATCAATTAAATGTTAGGTAATCAATTTGAAAATAGCATGTCATCTCATTTAACCATAGTATAGACACGACAGCAGTATCCAGATTTTCATACCGTCCTACCGTTTCTGTATAAACAGAAGAAATATACCGTATTCCCGGGGTAAGGGTCTTTCTATTAATAAAATGGGGACAATGTGTGACATTGGGATAAACATTTCTAAATGGTTAAAAAAGAAATGAAAAAGATTTCATGCAGTTCCACATGTACTTAGTGGAATAAAAGTGAATATACAAAATTGGTCCATAACTCCACCTATACAACAACATAGGCCTAGGACTATAGATCTTTTAAGCGGGGTTCATACAGACGCGCTCCAGCAGGTATATTTCACTGGTCATCCCCAAAGCCAACTCCTCATTTGGCTGCAAAAATCACCAAAGCTGGAGTCTTATATCTCCCTCACTAACTTTAAGCATCAGCTGTCAGAGCAGCTTACCGATCATTGCACCTGTACACAGCCCATCTGTAAATAGCCCACCCAACTAACTCATCCCCATATTGTTATTTGCACCCCAGTATCTCTACTTGCACATTCATCTTCTGCACATCTATCACTCCAGTGTTTAATTGCTAAATTGTAATTATTTTGCCACTACGGCCTATTTATTGCCTTACCTCGCTAATCTTACTACATTTGCAAACACTGTACATATATTTTTCTATTGCGTTATTGACTGTACGTTTGTTTATCCCATGTGTAACTCTGTGTTGTTTGTGTCGCACTGCTTTGCTTTATCTTGGCCAGGTCGCAGTTGTAAATGAGAACTTGTTCTCAATTGGCTAGCCAAATTCAAGGACTTTCAGGGAATTTTTCATGCACTTAATTGTAAAGGACGTCAATGTTGTATAATTGTATATTTTATATAAATTGTACACATAAGGCCTAATTGACCATCCCCAAAAAGAATGTATACATAAAAAAATGTCATAAAAAAGTATGCCATTACCACTAAGAAAAATGAATTTTTTGGCCTTGCCAATGCATTGATATTTTAATTATATTTTAAAATCTGTGACAATAATGTGGACCTTGCCTGACAGATTGGATGCATGGTGATTTTTCTGTAACCTATGTGGCCGAGGGAGGCGCATAATAAAACCATGAATAGCGGTAGCATTAATCTCACCATCGCTGTTTTTATAATGAGAAAGTGACCAAAAAACACGTTCCTTTTTTAATGGAAGGATTTGTATGGAAAGCCAAGTTGAAGCCAGAGTTTCGCAACACCCTTCAATTGAAGTGACTGGAAACAAACGAAAGTGGCCACATTTATCACCAAAACCACTCAAAAATGAAATCACGGACAATTAAGAGAGCAGGGGTACATAAATTGGCTACAATAATTACAAGGACTTTTCAAGCACCAAATTTGAAGGTAGGCCGACTATTCATGTAATAAAATTTTTGAGCTCCAAATTCAAGTAGGCTACTTCTGGCCCGTTGTATTGTTTAAAATTGCAGGTGTAACATGGAAAGCAAAATGTATGTTATTTCATTACCAGATCATATTGTGAATAAGCCCACTAGGCTATGTCATTTGTTGTCACTATATCTAGAATAATGAATAGGACTAGCGTTGGGGGTTGCGCAATAGTCTATACTATACAATTGAGCACGATAGACTTGGTGTCCAATCCGAGGCACAATAACATATGAAAACATGAAATTCTCAGTTAATCAAGCAGACAACAGATGATAAACATCAATTTGCTAGGGATATTAGATCCAAAGTGGATCCAGGCACAACGGTTTTCACAGACTTAATGAATGAGACACCAAAATATTCTGGATATTCCTTGCGAACACCTTTTTTCCAGCACGTTTGTTGCATCGCATGCACTATCACAACAGATATTAGTCACTTGACTGTCATTCTGAAAATTCCTTCCTGGGTCAGATGGTGTGAAAATATCACGGCGTAACTAAATCAGCTTGATACCAAATGCACATCCAACAAGTAATATGCAAAATTATTGAAGAACCGCGTAAATGACAGTATTGGTTTAGGTTTTAAGTATCAAGGTTCCAAAGACTGGGCTTAATATAGTATATAAGAGGTCATACAATAAGTTTTGTAGGGATTCATATGTTGATGTAAAGAATATTTGCTGGTCTGTGGTGTGTAATGAGGAGCAACCAGACGCTGCACTTGACACATTTATGAAGTTACTAATAAGCACACACCCATTATGAAAATTACTGTAAAAACTGTAAAAATCCCCTTGGATTGATAAGGAATTTAAAAATTGTATGGTTGAGAGGGATGAGGCAAAAGGTATGGCAAATAAGTCTGGCAGCCCAACTGACTGGCAAACATACTGCAAATTAAGAAATCATGTGACTAAGCTAAATAAAAATAAACTATACTATGAATAAGATAAATAATATAAAGAATGATAGTAAAACGTTTTGCAGCACCTTAATTTTGGGGGAGAAAAGCCAACTTGGCTCCTTCATTCATTGAATCGGATGCCTCATATATCACAAAACCCACTGATATTGCTAACTACTTTAATGACTTTTTCATTTGCAAGATAAGCCAACTTAGGGATGACATGCCAGAATCAAAATGTTGACACTACACATCCAAGCATATCTGACCAAATTATGAAAAGAGAAGAACTGTACTATTGAATTCCCATAAAGTCAGTGTGGAAGAGGTGAAAAAAAATATTGTTGTCTATCAACAATGACGGTCTGACAATATTGCCACATTTGAAATGTAATCCTACTAGGAAGTGTGTGCCCTCAGGATGGGGAGGGAAGCTAAAGTCATTCCGCTTCCCAAGAGTAGTCAAGCCCCCCTTACTGGCTCAAATAGCCGATCAATCAGCCTGTTACCAACCCTTAGTAAACTTCTGGAAAAAATTGTGTTTGACCAGATAAAATGCTATTTTACAGTAAACAAATTGACAGACTTTCAGCACACATATAATAGTGAAGGACACTGAACAACCACGGCACTTACACAAATGACTGATGATTGGCTGAGAGAAATTGATGATTAAATGATTGTGGGGGCTGACTTGTTAGAATTCAGTGCAGCTTTTGACATTAGAGTTCCTTGTCTAACAGAACACAGAGGGTGTTCTTTAATGGAAGCCCATCAAACAATCCAGGTAGAAGCAGGAATTCCCTAGGGTAGCTGTTTAGGCCCGTGCTTTTTTCCCAATGTTTACTTACGACAACACTTAAAGAGATGCAGTTAGTTTCGGAATAGCAAGGAATAAGTTAGTACTAAATATTTCCAAAACTAAAAGCATTGTATTTGGGACAACTCATTCAATAAACCCTAAACCTCAACTACATCCCGTAATGCATAATATTGAAATAGAGCAAGTTGAGGTGACTAACGCAAGCAGGTAACTGACGCAAGCAGTAGAATCAGATTTAAAGAAGCAAGTAAAAATACACCTTATGGAACAGCGGGGGCTGTAAAGTAACACTGCCTTAGCAGCAGCTAATGGGGATACAAGGTAAGGTGAAATGAAAGAAATACAAGGTAAGGTGACTCTTACGGTTAGAAGCATTTGATTTTGCAATCGCATACATCATTTTGGATTTGTGTTATCATGAAAACTGTTTTAACCCTGTAACATAAGGAGACAAAAAATGTTACTTAGACTGCATTTTTGAGATCTCTATACAAAAAAAGAAACTGTCCAACAGCTAGATCCAGGATTCTTACAGGGTTCAAGGATTCTTACAATGTTCTTACAGGGCTCAATGTCTAATTTAACTGATTCATGCTTAATATATAATATAACGACAACTTACACTGCCATAAATGCAAGGACAGAAAAGTTACACAATTTTGGACAAATCCATCAAGACACCAAAACAGTTTTAAATCAACTCATACATTTTATTGAATATAACAATGATCCCCCTTATATGTTAATGTAATGACATGAAAACTCTTGGCAGATTATTATCAATGACTTATCAACAGCTTTGTAACAAGTTATTGTGAGAAATCCTCACTGGTACCTTAGTTTATAGAAAGACCCATAAACGGTATATCGGCCAAGCCTACCAAATTAAATTTCTTGCATGAGTGATAGCGGGGGTACTAGTGATAGCAGCGGGGGAGGGGGGGGGGGTAGTGGATAGTTATATATTGGGATATTATTATATGATATCTTGTATCATTTTGGCGATATCATTTTTGTGCTAGTTTGCTTTACCTGCACCAAAATGTCATAACTTGTTCTCAATCTTCTTTTTATAGGGAGCCAATTAGTTTTCAGCACTTTTATTTCCATAACTGATCAAAACTTCTCATGGTTCTCGTCTCTGCAGCAGACATGGAGAGCAATATGTTTGTAACATCGAATTGCAATAAAATCACAGTACTGAATTGCAAAACATATACAATTGTGTGAATCGCAATACATATTGTATTGGCACCTAAGTATGGTAATAATATCATACCGTGAGATCCCTGGCAATTCCCAACCCTACAAATGACTATCACTATACATTGTCTTTCTTTAATGAATAGTGTGTTAGTAACCCATGACTACATGGGCAAAAGCCTGTTTAGACAATGTGACGGCTGTCATCCTGAGAGGCCCCATTGACCAGAGCTATAAATACACACCGTCCAATCAATGCCCTGCCGTGAGGTAATAATTCTGTCCAGGACACAGCCAAGGACAGGGTTCTACTGCTCTATTACACTCACACACAGCCATTACCTAGACTAATAGTCTGTCTAGGACTCAGCTATGCAGAGGGTTCTACTGCTCACACACACACTTCCCATCATCAGGCTACCATTTAATATGACTGATTGCTCTCTTTCAGAAGCATCATTACCCCTTATGAGTTTCTCTTGCTGTATGAGTGTAGGAACAAAGCTTCGCTTTTCAACCACAAAAGGAAGCTAAAAGGGTAAAGGAATGAAACTGAACTGAACAAGTGGCAGTGACACCAGATAAGCCCCATCCTTTCCTTGAGTTCAGAGCCTGGGCTAAATGTATTGGACTTTTAGCATTGAAAGACAGGTAGTCACTGAATTATTGGACAAGGTGCGAGCGCACACACCACAGAGGCAGCAGACGTCAGGGTGGTTAAAGATGACGTTTCTCACACTCCTGACTCGCCCAGTACCACTGCTTGGTGAGTCACAGCAGAATCTGGAGCAGAGTGGCGAGCATTTCCAGATCTTAGAAAAGTGTGAGTGATCTTATACATCTCACTGCATGTGATTTGAAACAGAGAAATGTGCTCTCTCGCTCACTCTTCTTCTTCTCATGCTCACTGCTGGGCGATACCGCTGCACTCAATCAATGCTTTTCAGCACCGCCACAGTCTCACTGTGTCAAAGTCAAACAGTCCAGAGACTTCAATCACTCACTCTTCCACCACAGCGATGCCAGATATACACCACTTGTCTTTGACACATAACACGTCAGTCTCCAGTCCGACCACACCTGACCTCACACTGACTGTCAAGCAGGAGGGTGCGAGACCTGGCACACGCATTGGTCAGTGATAGTCCTGACTAATTAGAGACCGTAAGGATTTCCACCGTGGTGAGTAGCCGATTGAATTGATCCTGATGAACTCTGGGTCAGTGGTTGTCTTATAACTCGTTCCGATTGATATGAAAGATTCTCTTGCCGTAGCAAACAACCTGAGGCGACCCGCACAGACTAAACCCACAACAACTCGGAGGGTACTTTTAAGTCCTGCTATTGCCTGCACCCCTCCCCACACACCCATTTCCACCTCCACAGTCAACAAGTACCAGGCATCACAGGTCAGAAAGCACAGGTCAGGAGGAATCACAAACTAGTTGTTGCTTGAGTCACTACTATATAATCATTTGTAGAGTGCACCACTTTCACTGGCTGGCACTGCACTAGCGATGATTCTATTACAACGCGAGCGGAAACGGGAGCAGCTGGCTTGGTTATGTGATCTTTAAATAGCAGACCAGCCCACCTCTCACTGCAGGGTTGCTTGGGTTTTGGGAACAAATAGCCGCCAATAAAGCAGAGGAAAAAAAAATGTTATTCCCAGTTATCTCCGCTTCACAAAGCCAACACTGAGCTCAGCCTATGACATGCATCTAGCGCTACACATCTAGAAGTAGATATGCATTGCCAAGCACCGCAGTTGTCCAGAACCAGAGCCTAAAGCAGGTGGACCCAGTGCCATACTCACTGCTCTGGAAGGGCCTTTGACAGATCTCTCCCCTGCCAAAGGTGTCTTGGAGCTGGGTGCGCAGTGGCAGACATACAGCCTCTCTGGTCCCTCTCGTGCGAATCTCTCCGATCAGCACCGCTCCCCAGCCCCCCTCTCGGATACGGACAGAAGATAGAGTCTGTTCTCAATCCGGGCCAGCTACACGTCATCACCGCACCTACCCCAGAATAGCACCACTCACCGCAGGGACTAATGGCCCACTTTCCCAAGGAGCCCAAAATGCTCCTCTCCTCTGAAAAACTTTACTTCTTCTCTCCACCTGTTTAGAGCACTGTTCAACAGTAAGCTAGTGCAAATGGACCTTTGAAATTCACTGTTCTTCGGTCACTACGAGCAATGCGAATGTGTTTTTATCCTCTGCCCAAAAGGCAGAAGTAAGGACTCCACTCAATGTGGTCTGTGGAAGTGAAGTTCCTGATTACAGTACATACAGTAGACAAGATCTTTGGCTTGGACAGCTGTCATGTATCAGCATAATCTAGCTTGAACCCACACCTTTTGCATGGTCGGTATTTTCACACACCCATCTCCCAAGCTCTCTGCATCCCATATTTCCGTCCTCTTGCCTAAATGCACTTCCACTGTTTAAAGCCAGTGAGTCCGCAGTCTCCGCACCCTCCACCCTGCTAGTGGACTAAGATGAGGGGAGAACAGAGTACATTAACTGACAGCATTTCTGTTAGCCGGCAAAAATAAATACATGAAAAGCCGATAAAAATGGCCGGATAAATAATGCTTTTTAATTCATTGGTGTAAATACCAGTCGATGAAGATACATTTCACCGTCATGCTTATCGGTCTATAGGTTAGTGTAATTAAATTGGCCTGTGTATTCGTTAGTCATCATGCATCTTATTTATCCAACACAACTATCATACGCGCACGCATACAGAGCCTATTTTGAGTGGGATTTCTTCTGCAGCTCCTCAGCTGGTTGCTGCTAGAGTAAAACATGTACTTTTTTAAGCCCATTCATTGCGCCACAAATCCAAATCGCATGTTTAAAACAGTTTTATTGCACACTTAAAAAGAGCTAAAAAAAAACAACAATTCTAAACTGGTAATTGAAGCACGACTCCTATTCAACATTCAAAAGCAGGCAACAGCCTATTAGTGCGTCACCCACCACTGCAATAGGAGCTGAAGGCAGAATGCATTTTGAAAACATACTTAATTGTTTGAAACCTTTTTCAAATAGCTTACTGTGAGGAACTATAGTTTTAATATTATAACTTGCAATGGATATACATATATATATTTTTTAAATAAACACTTTCCTACATTTCCTGTGCAGCAGGCCAGGTACTTCTATGCGTGCTCAGGTGTGCGCACACTACCTCAACATTATCAGAAAAGACAAACCAGACACATGCTCAACGCTCATATGGAGCACACCAAACAAAAGACAATGAAAGAGATGGACAAATCTCGTAAATTATGGTTATGAAATAATCCAAAACTTGTTTCTCACAAGTGTATAGCAGGTTGTGAACTCTGCAAACAACGTTTCCACTCCAAGAATGATTAAGGTAAATGACTAATTAATAAATTAATTAACAGATTAAAAAAATAATTTATGACAGGATAAGACAATCATAAGAACAATGTACATAACAAAACTCAGACAAATAAACACACACACACACGATACAACACATTTGGACAAGAGAGTTATCAGCAATGCCACAGTGTAGCCTACAAAAATATAATAATCAATAATTTCAAGAAGCCTTCTGAAACTATCTTCTATGAATCTCCCTGCCAAGAAACCTGCTTGATCATGGTGGATATCTTGTATGACTTCTCTAACTCTCAAGGAAATACATTGACAGTATACGGGCATCACAACCAAGTAACGTGAGGAGTCTCCAATTTAAGTTTAATTGGGTCTTTCTATTGACCGTTTGCATCTTGCTTTAATAATAAGGAAATTACTCCCTCCTGTTGGGTCCTGGATTGGTTTACAGCACAGAAAGAATAGTAAGGGTTTCTTAATTTCTGTGAAAACGTTTTACATACCGCAATTGGAATTCCATCTAAAACATGGGGACTCTGCCATTTTGAATGACTCAATGGCATAAAGTAATTCCTCCTGCATGATAAAACCTTCACCTAAAAGCTGCTGCTCATCTGTACGTTGCAGGTGGGGGATATTCTTGGATTCCAATCCAAGATGGCGTAGCAGTCGGACGTGTCTCTTTGTCTTGTCCTGTCCCGTGTAAATAGTCTTCGTATTTTTCGTATACATTTCGTATATATTTTAATTTCACTTTCCATCTAGGAACTGAATATACATTCCTACATTCCGCCTCACCCAATGTGGTACGGACCTGCTATTTTTTATACTTTAGAACCGTAACCCCAATCAGAAGCTAGCCAGATAACTAGCTACTAGCTAGTAGTCAGTTAGCCACTGCTGCGGTCTTCACCCTCAACTCGGACACAGCCAGCTTCAATACCCCATTCATTCTTTCCTTTACACGGATCAGTCGTCCTGGTCCCTTTGCAGAAAAACAGCCACAAAGCATGATGTTTCCATGCTTTTCCACCCCCATGTCTTCAAACCTGTTTGAGGTTGTGGACAGGTGTCTTTTATACTGATAACAAGTTCAAAGCATTCTTTGTCCTCCAAACACGACGAGTTGAGTTTTTACCAAAAAGTTCTATTTTGGTTTCATCTGACCATATGAATTCTCCCAATCTTCTTCTGGATCATCCAAATGCTCTCTAGCAAACTTCAGACGTCTGGCACTGCAGGATTTGAGTCCCTGGCGGCGTAGTGTGTTACTGATGGTAGGCTTTGTTACTTTGTCCCAGCTTCTGCAGGTCATTCACTAGGTCCACCCGTGTGGTTTCTGGGATTTTTGCTCTCCGTTCTTGTGATCATTTTGACCCCACGGGGTGAGATCTTGCGTGGAGCCCCAGATCGAGGGAGATTATCAGTGGTCTTGTATGTCTTCCATTTCCTAATAATTTGCTCCCACAGTTGATTTCTTCAAACCAAGCTGCTTACCTATTGCAGATTCAGTCTCCCAGCCTGGTGCAGGTCTACAATTTTGTTTCTGGTGTCCTTTGACAGCTCTTTGGTC